>NW_010182573.1:0-1879 GCF_000695765.1 Mesitornis unicolor | reverse complement strand
GGTAAATAGATCTAATCAGACTGTTTACATTTCTTATAAACTAAATTATATTCTGTCTGGTTTTGTGTGCAAAATTTCACATTTGCCATCAAACACGACTGTGTGTTGTGTGTGCAGCTAGGCAGCCAGTGTTGAATAAGATTGCACGATTTGCTGTTTTGAATTTAAATCCTACCAACAGAACTCAAAATACAGGAAACACTAGAGCAGAAAATGTTGAGGATAAATCCTAATTGCTCTGGATTTATTTTGCACGTTGAGAATAGCTTGTCTATTGTGCATTAGGATTTCCATATAATGTAATAGGAAGAGAGGTGGGAATGTATGACGTGATACTTCTAGCTATCTTTATAATACACTGTAGCTTTGTGAAGTTAGGTCAGCTGCCTTTCTGGTAAAAATTAGCAACCTCATAGAATTTCTGTCAGCTGTACTTCCAGTGTCTGTATGTTATCGCTGGAGATCAGTGAGATGTACTGACACCTGTGTACGCCTTTTTTCTACAGGTCATGCCTGGTAGTGGCTACAGGGAGTTGCTGAATACCAGTGTTTGTTCTGGCATTCTGCCATTTTAGATCTCTAACTGGGAAAAATCTTTCCATGATCGCCCGTTCTGGTTTCTGTAATGCTAAGATTGTGCGGGTACACGTTACTCTTAGTTTTCCACAAATAGTTCTGCAAGTGATCTTGATAAACCTTTCCTTGATGTGGTCCTTGACAATAAGCTCAGAGCAAGAATGAATGTCATGTTAAACAGCAAAGTTTAAAACCTCAGTGAAGAGTCACAGAATTTATGCTGCAGTATATGCAGCTGTTAAAACTCTTCAAAAGGCTGAGTATATTAAAAACAAGAAACCGCTGGCAAAAATATCCACTGCTTTGATTCAAATCAAATTACACCTTCTCAGAAAACATTGATTGTTACAGTTTTCCCAGTAATACCAGTTGGGAGGGCTTGGAGGTTATGAATTCTAACTGATATCATAAGTAAAAGCTAAACAGCGTTTTAAAAAACTCATTATGATTGGCATTTATGTGAAATAAAAGCCAAGGAGCTTGATCAATTTCAGTGCCTAACAACAAAGTCGGTGGGAACAGTCATACTATATCCTGGATATTACTATTTGTATCTTTTGCAGAAAACAATCTGGGGATCTATACAAGAAATAGATAACATCAAAGAGTAAAAGTAGAATTAGAATTTATTTCTCATATGGTACATTTGTTACTAAGCTGATAAAAACTATGAACCAGTGTTCTCCAGACATAGAAATTAAGATTTCAAATAAATAATCCAAATAAAACTTAAGTTCAAAGAGCTTGATTTTTCTTCAATTCTCATGAGGTTATTTCAGAATTAAAAGTAGTTAGTTGAGTTTATCCATGCAAATTTTAAGAAATATTAGAATAAAACTAAGTGTTTTGCTTACAGTGAATAATATGGTATTTGATATCTTGATGATAATCGACTAGAAATGTTGCACCCTGCATATAAATACTGCTTTACCTGTGTATAAATTTTACTTTAATTCATGTAAATAAGTACCTAAGTATACTAAGTTATTACATAAATGCTGGTGGTGTTCAAAGCCACCCATCAGAATTTCATTTTGTTAGGTTCTGTACGAAGAGAGAACGAAACCCCAGTTCCTGCCTCAGAGGAGTTTTACATCCTAAGAATAGAATATGAAGAACAACACAAGGTCAGTGACACTTCTGGAGGAATACAAATTAATGTAGCCTATCAGCTGAAATAGCTGAATACCTTTTCATTAGCGTAAGATCTGTTTAATCAGGGCTGAGAAAGGGACATTGAAAGCCAATTCCTTGAGACAATCAAGATTCAAAATTCAAAATTCAAAAAGTAATGTTGACCAGA
>NW_010182572.1:0-18755 GCF_000695765.1 Mesitornis unicolor | reverse complement strand
CACATTTGCAAGCCTCCAGTCAACTGGATCTACCCAGCCAGCCAGGACTGTTGGTAAATAATGGAAAGTGGCTTTGCGAGCACTTCTGCCCGCTCCCTCAGGGCCGGGGGGGGAAACCCCTCTTGGTGGGGTGAATCCCATCTGGCCCCATAGACTTGTGTATATCTAAGTGGTGTAGCAGGTCACTAACCACCTCTTCATGGATTATGGGGGCTTCACTGTGCTCTCCATCCCTGTCCCTCCACTCAGGGGACTGGGTACCCAGAGTACTACTGGTTTTCCTACTAAAGACTGAGGCAAAGAAGGCATTAAGTACCTCAGCCTTTTCCTCATCCTCAGTTACTATTCTTCCCCCTACGTCTACTAGAGGGAGGAGACTCTCCTTAGTTCTCTTTTTATTGCCAATGTATTTATAGAAACCCTTTTTATTGTCTTTAACAATACTAGCTAGATTGAGTTCCAGCTGCGAAGGAAGTACCATTTGAACAGATAGGTTGCAGACCACAACTAGAGAGCATAGGAAGTTACAAGTTTCAGTTTTTGAGACAGAATCATCTAACTTGAATGGCAACACGAGATGTTTTTAACAGTTTCAGTGATCAGTCAAATAAAAGGGTTTCTGGTCCTCTAGGAGGAAATCGCAGTGGCATCACTGAGCTCAAGATAAACTCCACTCACATGTATCACCACACAACACAGTCCCATGCAGCCAGCGATCTCTGCTCGGCCAGAGAGAGACCATCTGAATTGAACAGCACAGAAAACAGCAGCCACCAGTCACTCCACTTTGTGCTGTGCTCCGCATTTAAGCTGAAAAAGCAAAACTTGGGTACCAAAGAGCTCAGTAATTTCACTTGAGGGTCTGCTAGGCAGAAAGCACAAAGGAACTGGCTGTGCTGGAGAAATAAACAGGGTGCCAAAAAGCAGGGATGGGTTTTAAATAGCGAAGTCTGTAAAATAAGCACAGACTATAAGTCCAAAAACATGGAACTACAATAACCCAACCTGTGATTCATCATCTGGACTTGGAGAAATCCTCTACCCTACCTCAATTTCTGTCTGCTGGTTTTTGGTTTTGTTTGTTTGTTTGGTTGGTGTTTGGTGTTTGTTTTTTTTCTTAAAAAAGGTAATACTTACCCATCTAGCTAATACAAGTTCAAATGAGAGGTGCAAGGTGGTGGTATTTTTTTAAAAAATCACAATACCACATAGAAACTGCAAGGACTGCACTAGGACAAGGCCTTTCACAGGAGTTAGATTTCCCTCATGCAGTTAGGTTAGGTGGTTGGGAAGCTCACATTTGGGACAAAAAGACAACTTGAGGAGGACAGAAACAAAGTGACTGAGAGAAAGGGCAGTCTCCCCAGTACATATGCAGCATCCCAGGTATAGGTGGTAACTACACAGTATCCAAAGCAGGTAGCAGAAGCCCAGTCCTGTATTAACTCACAGTGCCTGAACAACACTGAGGGTAAAAACTGTGAATGGTTTTAGCATTGCTTTTTTTGTAACCTTGGATTTTCACATCACTTATCGGAGCTATTCCAAATAAAATGCTGATCCTGGTTGCCCTGTCTCCCTCCTCTGTCTCTTATCCCAGCCCCCAAAGAAAGGCAACAGGTAAGAAAGAGTGCCCAATTTCCAAGCAGCCACTTATCTTCCACTACACTCTACAGTTGAGGAAATGCTGTTTTGAGAAGAAAATACTTTCTAGAATACTGTAACTTTACAGCAAACAAAATAATGTCACATTTAGTCATGATGGCCTTTGCCACTACCACTACAACTGTGATGCTGGATGATTGTTTCAATGACCTTATAAGCTAAACCACAAAAGCCTTTGGAAAGGATAACTAAAGATGCAGAATACTTACGGTAATACCAAAGCAAATCTCTCTTTAAAGCTGTAACCAGTGAGCCTTTCAGAACCAGCATAATGCAGATACTGAATGTATTTCTGACTCTGTTTATGTACCAGCTTTGTCTACGCAATGATGTTAGCATACACCTAAACAGCTTACTCCAATAAGAGTGCCTTCACCAAGTGTTTGCGTGCCGTTTTGCACTAAGAGCATCCTTGTTAATGAGGTAAGTACATAGCTCTGCACTAGTTCCCATCTCACATTCAGCACATTGAGCCTTTAATTCACAGAGCTCTGCTTCAGTTTGCCATGCAATGCATTTTGGGATACACATCCGATCTACAAGAATTCTGAGATTTGATGCCAGATTACAGAACAATTAAAAGCAGTCATGCATAATTTAGAGCTACACAACTAAGCATAGAGAGGGAGATGAAGCCAGGCAGTTAGTACCAAGAACAGTCACCTGGAGTACAATTTTTGGATTCAGGGGATTGGCAACAATTACTGGATTCAATTTCAGGCAGCAAAGGCAGAATCTGCCAGAAGTCCACACAGATTCTGCCCTGGAGCTGCACCAACAGAAAACCAATCTGAGAGCTCCTGTCAGCTTGATGAAATATCAAAATGATGTAGTCACCAAACAACTTTACCATTAAATCACAAGGTAATCAGCTTGGTATTGGCAGAGCAACCAAGTCAGGAAGGCTGACAGTAGCACAAGGAGGTTTCTCTATGACACATCAATGCACGGGGGAGGCATGGATAGCTTTGAAGGGGCAGAGTTCCTTACTGGCACAGAAGCAGGTTGTGAGATGTATACCTGTTGCCCTACTCTACCCTAGGCTCCACCTCCCAAACACACAGGCATAAGACTTTATCAACACGATGGCATATTCCTTCACAGTCCTGCTGGACACAGTTTATCACAGGAAGCTTTCACCAATATTAATAATGGGTGGTCTGTGATGAAAGACCCATGTCCTGCAAGGTAATTTTTGTTCTCTACAGTCCAAGACACCAGGGCATTTAAAAGATCTGTTTTGGTTTGGTTTTGTTGTTTTTGGTTTTTTTTTAACTTAGTAGACTCTACTCCCCTGATCTCCAAGCCTACGTTAAGTGAAGAGAGAAAAACACATGCAAGACTTTGCCTTGAACAGCTGCAGACTGCCAGTGGGGCAGGCTTCCAGAAAGGTAGAAGGAAGAAGATGACAAAAAAGATGGAATAAAAACAGTCTTATGACTGTATGGTATGCCTCGATATTTCGTGCATGTTATGGGAAAAAATCTTGGAGGGCAGATGGAAGCACAAAATGGGGATGCTTTTGTGCGTCCTGGAGAATGTATTTCTTTAAAGTGTTCTCCAACAAGATGTTTGAGCTCCTTTCACGCTGTGGGAAAGTAGCTGTAGGCTAGCAAAAAAACTGCAATCAGAAAAGTATGTTTTAGTTTAACTTTATTTTTAAAAATAAGTTGTGAAGAGATGAGTTTTACAGTAGTCATGTGTTCAATTAATTTTCCAGTCAGGTGTTTAGAAAAATGGATTTATTTACTGATTTAGCTGATGATGCTTTTCAATGAAAAATAATGACCTTAAAAACCAAGTAGGTCGTGCAAGGAGTGCTCCTCTAGATGACGTACACAAGATCCTGAATATTGTCAGGAAACACTTCTAATTAGCTCAGCTGACATAGTGGTCTCAAAATGGAACATCATCTATGTTTTGCAGGGTGTTGGGGGTAAAGTGCTTGACCAGTGTTTTGTTACAACTGTTTATGTTTAGCACCTTTGAATTGCCTGTTTCTTGTCCCCTTCCAGAATTGCATAATCCTTTTGAATCTTCTTGGAGTTCTCCAGGTAACCCTCCTTTCATCACTCTGCCTTTGCAACCTCCTGCTCAGCTGAGCTGACAATTTCAAGGTTCAGATCCACCTTGCGTTTATCTTCTGAAATCTGATGGCTATCTTTTAGCTAATAATTCCCCTCTTCATATGGGCTGCAACCTTTTTATGTGCTAAGAGAAATCAGAAAAAATAAAGACGTTACTAGTCACCCCACTCATTACAAACTCCATTATAATACTGCTAACTAGTTTCTTCCCTCATGACTACATTCAAATTCTTCTCCCCCAACTTTTATTTTCACCGTGTTCCCTTCAAAATTGCAAGATGCCTTCCAAATTACTTCCACATACTACATATGCTGTTGTAGGTTTTTCTGGGACATACGTAATGGGGTAAGCTGGTTGCTATTGTTTAAAAACTTGAAATGGTCAGACACTGTTGGATAGGCATTTGAGTATAAAGGATTCTGCTTTTGTTTCGTTTTTTTTTTTAAAGAAAAAAAACAGTAGGCATTGCATTCGTAACTGCACACATGTGAAACTAGCTGCGCTTATGCTGAAGACTATTACTCCCTAGCAAATTCCTGGAAGACTTAAGGGCCCATTTATAAAGACTACAGGCAAACTGTGATAATACACTGCAAGGCTACCTATTGACAAGCTTCATCCAGGAGTGCTAGAGGAGCTTTTCCTTAAATAACTTTAAAAAAACCCCAAAACAACAAACAGACACCAACACCACCTTTACCTGCAATGTTTGTGTCAAACTTCCCTCCCACACACTCTTTTTATGGCTCCTACAAATTACAGCAAAATACACTGCAAAGTTAACAAAATTCCGTAGCAGTTTTTAGATCTACACAAGCTCACTCTACTAAATAAAAGTTTTAGAACAGTAACACAGTTCAAAATTCCTTGTGTACTTCACCCTGAGCAAATTGAGCATGCTAATGAAACTCTGTGACAGCATAGCTTTGTATTTCAGACTGCATTAAGATTTATAAACACACTGAGCATGACTAAGGTCTGGAGCAGGGGGGCAGCATAACCAAAGCTGGGGAAGGCTGTGATTAGTGAGAAGGAAATGAGAGGAGATCGAATCAGCTGAGAAAGGAGGCAAAAAAGTGCAACTTGTGTCTGGGATTTGGCACAGCAAAGAAATACACTGTTAAAGCTTTAAAGTGAGACTGATGAGAGGATGCCATTTCGGGGAGAGGAGCAAGAGTGTAAAAAAAAATCCTGAAGCATGAAAATGCAAAAAGCATCAAAAAGTACAATCCAGAGCTCTTGTATTTGTGGAGTCAAGTACTGCAGAAACTAAAGGCCTGAGTAAGCAGTAGAGATGTGACAGATGGCACTGGCTGGGAGGAGGGCAAACCAACACTTGTTAACCTGAAAGACATGTCGCATGGGCAGCGGTGTAGGCAGCAGCAGGAGCAAACACAGAGTCCCACGTAACACTAACCGTCCTTTACGATCTGTGCATCCCCCTAAACACATGCTTCCCTCCAGCCTTTACACTCTCTCCCCTTGCACCCACACCTAGCTGGGCTGGGCTGGGCTGCTTTGGGCCCTTCCCACAGACCTTGGGCTCCCCAAGGCAGGCAGGGAGCGGGCAGCATGCTCTGTGGTGACATCAGCATCAAAAGCAGGGTCACCTCTCTCCCCTTCTAGAGATCTCTAGACATCCCAAATAGGGCAAGATGGCTATGGGACAGAGCTGCAAAGACCTGGGCAGTGACGATAACTTGATGCTACTACTCATGGGATCGATCTCTTACACAGAGGGTAGAGAGTGCAGAGAACAGGGGGAAGAAGAAGACACAGAGGTACAAGGGAGGTGATACAGTAAAGTTTCTAAGAAGTCCTTCAATACAGCAGGACTGATAACTAGGCAAGGGTAGCTGAGTGAAGACCGAACAGTATCTGCTTGACTTGACAAGCACAATTTCGGGATAGGGGATACCAACAGTAAAGGCTGTTACTCTGGTGAAAGGGTAAGAGGTAAGAAGGGATGTAGGGACAGTAGCTGGAGTGCAAAAGCTTGGAGACAGCCAGTGAGTGACAGTGCATCTGTGTGAATGAGGAGCCCTCAGCAAATAAATAAAACAAGAGTCTGATCTAAGTTTGTGAATGGCTAAGTTAAATGACAAGGGAAAGGCTGCTACCTGAGCCAGAGAGCTCCACTCCAGAAAAACTAGTTTAAACCCTCTTCTGAAGTTATTGTGCAATTGGGCATGCAATACTTACTGGATCGGTTTCCTCCTCCAGCTTCTGCAGGATCCTGTAGCTGTTCCTTGGGTATTGTTCATGTCTGATGAGTCACAGTGCTTGCAGCAGGCCCAGGCCCAGCTGGACACTATGGCATAGGTAAGGCTACTGATCTTTATTCGCTGGGTTTTTACCCGGTTACCTCGGGCCTCTGCTGTGGCACTGTGCACCATCCAGGGGAAAACAAATAAATCACTCCTGGATTCGGAGGCAACATCACTTGGAAAACCATAGCCCAGAGAACGCATGAGGGCACTGATCAAGAATCCCACTGTGTTTGTCTTCTCCTACATCCTTTGTGTTGATGCATCCCTGAGGCCAGGTCCAGGTGTGCTCTCTCACTTTTCTTTACATGGGCAGTGACCTGTACCTGTCCATCCTGTAATGATTCGTATCTGAGTAGGGTGAGACATACATGAACCGGAGGCCACCAGAGCCTTGACAGACTCTTCAAAACTAATCAATTGTTACAAACAACTTGCTTACAACCACTACCATGAAAAGTAGCATACTTGGCTACCTGCTAACATGTATGGAGCATCTACCTCCAGTGGATGATCCTGGAGTAAAGAAGGACATGGGCAGTGAGCCAGGTGGGAAGAAATACAAACTCTGACACGTTATAAGCACTTGACCCAAAGAAACCTTAGACTGGAAACTAACCCATCGCAACAAGCGTTTATTGCACTCACAACAGTAAATAGCTCTTTTTGATGTAACTTTGAGAATGAGGTTCTGCATGGACACATGATGTTCTAAGAGGAACTGAAGTGTGTTCAAGGTAACATCCTACTGTGGACTAAGCTGTAGTAAATTGTTTTTTCTTAATTATTTCCCAGTGATCAGCAGCCTAGATATTTTTTCTCACTACCTCCATTTTACAGTTCACAAAGGGACAATTCTATCTATTATCTGCTTGAGTGAATCCTATGTTTCCATACTAAGAAAAGCAAAATAGCAGTAAAAAAGAGAAAATGCAGTAAATTTTGCATGCAATTTCTGTTTGTTAGGGCAAATCTTTTTTTTCAACATACAGAAGAACATCAAGCAGAAGGTAAAAAAAATCCCCACAATAGATTATTCCTCATCCTCTGCCTTTAAGAGACTAACAGATAACACAAACAAGTTTGAGCAACTGTAGTAACTGTTTTCAAGCATATCTTCTCTATGCCACTGAGAAAAGACCCCAAAAGAACGGGTCAGGTGGACATACCTTTCAAATCTGCTAAGTCCTGTTCTATCTCTCACACACCTCTCTGCACTTTTGAGGACAAGCAGCTCATAGGTGCTGCATATCGGCTAGTGCATTTTTATCAACCTCCAATCCTTGCTTAAATAAAGAAACCAACCCACTTAATCAGCCTACCTCTCTGTCAAGTACCCCCTTCTCTTGCAACCTGACCCATCCATCCCTAGTTTTTAACATACAGTTGTAGCCACTCCGCTCTTGTGGATCCTCCTCCGTTCATTAGCAACCGCAGCGCCACACTCCTCCTTCAAAGGTTTCACTGCTTTAATGGCAAATCCCGAGGAATCACTTCAGCTCCTCACTCCAAAAGTCTGCAGATCACCGCGCGCAGTGAATCAAGCGTTCAAGATGCACAGGCTGTTCTTTATTTGCAAAGGCCTGGATGTTAAGAAGACACCACTACAGACAGGAGTATTTATTTACAGATATCATTAGCAATTTACAAGAAAATGCAATAAACAGGTCACATATGATGAGTTGAAGCGCTGAGTAGCTAACCGGATATTTCAGCTATCTTAATTAACTTCAGTATTGCACCAAATGCTGTAAGAGAGCGACAGCTCACTAATGCCAAGTTAGTCATTTTCACTAACAGTTCTCATGGAATTTTTTCCTTCTAAATAATCAAAACAATTGGTCATTGGACCTTATAAGGAGAAGTGCCATACCAAACAGAATTTCATAAAATACAGCTGTTTTAACTTCATGGCTCCCTCCAGCATATCTGCAGCACCTGAATTTTGGGGCTGCATTTTTATGTTGTTTTGGTTTTGGTTTGTTGTTTGTTTGTTTTTTAAACAAGACGACAAGATAAAACTATTAAAATAATTTAGCAGTAACTTGCTCAGATGGTTTAATCTGTTCTTACAACAGTGAGAGATATCCAATAAAACCACAGCATAACAAATTAAGCTAATAAACACCAATACCTTAATTTTAACAGCAAAGTACCAGCCTAGGAGATTTACTGCCAGAAGATAGCATACAGTTACACAGACAAGATTTACATGGATAACTGGATCATCCAGAATTATAAAATGATTTCAAGAAGGCTTCAGAAAAAATAATGCCAATCTCTCTTTTTTCAGGACAAAATCCAAATCAGCAGAGAGTTAAACAAGAGAGGATCTTTTCCTCTCTATCTTCTGGTTATACCACTCCTTCAAGCACCCGATAGCAGCCAATATCAAGACAAAATACAAGACTAGACAGAACAGTAGTCAGAATTCCTGTGTCGTATCAGATCTATAGAGGATAATGTTTTAGTGAACTCCGAACAGCAGACTCCCATCTCTCCAGAGCATCTTTTGGAACACAGCTGAGCTTGCATTGAGTATAGCAAAAGTACATGTTTTAAGACCTTGGGCACTGGGACAGCTGCCAAGTCACAACAAATACGTATACATAATCTAATCTACTTAAATTTTGAGTGGAAACTCTGTGCCCTTTAGATATATCCCTCAAGGCTACGAATAGCATACTTGTTGGACAGGATGAAGTTTCCCTGTATAAGTAATAAGCAAGCTCTCCTGGCATCAAACCACACCTCGCCGCTTCTTCCAAAACCAAAGACTGGGGAGGGAGAAGTGATGAGGATGAAGGTGAGGAGGTTCAGAGATAGCGGCAAAAGGAGAGTAAGGCAAAGGAAAGAGAGACAAATTATAGGTGAATTAGAAGCAACAAGGCTCTCTTAATAAAACAGTTATAAGAAAACAAGCCCTTTATCTGGCAGGTGACAAGTTGGTAAAAAAAATAATCCATGAAAGAGAGAATCCCATGGAGAAGAGAAGAGGGCCTAAAAGTGAAGTGAAGCAAAGCAGAGGTAAAGCAGCAGTGTTAACAAATTGCAAAGCAACACTCACTGTCCAGCAGGTTTGAATAGAGGGAGGATTATTCACAGCCTTGGTATGATCACCTTTTCTTAGGAGAAAGTGGCTAGAAAGAAAGCCAATTAAATCCTTGGGAGCCTGTACAGGCTTCTACGGCTAAAAATAAAATTAACAAAAAAAAATCAAAACAGTTTAGAATACACGTGAATTTAAACAGTGACCAAAAGCAGTAATTAACTGCACTACCTTCTAAAATATGGGAGTATTTCTACTTTTCTTCAAAAGCAGGTGACCATTAGGTTTGAAGTTTCATACTGCACTTGTTTCTATGACCTATGAACCTTCTGTTAAGAAAAGCTAAACAACTGGATAAATTTTAATAAGAGATCTTTGCATTTGGTCTCTAGAAGAAAAATGTCACTGGCAGCCCTACTTCCTACCACTAACCAATCTCTTAAAATAAAGTATCTACTAATCTTTTAAAACACTTGGTCTAATTGCACACAATAATGGGCAGGCTTATCTGAAGCAGATCGAGTGCGGTCTACACTACTTGTTCTAGCAGGATTTTTTCTAAAAAAAACCCAAAACCTTCTAACAGCTAACGTTACAACTACAGACTTCAAACTGCTACTGTCCTGCTTACCCAAATCTGAGTACCAGACGGCCGGCACAGGAAATGTGGAGACTCCTACCTGTACCAACAGCATTTGTAACTCCATGAATGAGCAGTCTTCAATTAAAAATAAATACTTGTGAACACGAAGCACGGATTCATGACCAGCTAATGCTGGGTAATGCAGTCTGACAGCAAAGCACCCACCCAAGCTTTCTACCATTAAGAACATATGAGAAAGTAACACATCGAAACTTGGCCATAGAAATTACATTTCTTTCCTGCCTCCTATCATACCGCTGAAATCTGTCAAGAGTGAAGAAAGGTATGCATTCCCTTCTTCTGCAGAGAGAGCTGGAAGCTCAACTTGTTAAACCACACTTGTTACATATTATTGACCACACACAATACATTTATTTCTGACCTGTAGCGATGACAATCTTCCACTCCTCTCTCCAGAAACACCACTCTCTCCCAACCCTGTCAGTCAGTGCAAGCTGCCCCCGCAGACTCAATGCTACCAAAACAGGTACAATGGCCTGATGATTTCCACAGGTCCCTTTCTGCATCATTTGCTCCCTTACCAAAGCAGGGGGGTGCTTTCAGGGGAGCCTGTATCCTGAATGGGAACATGAGAACATGTCAAACGTCTGTATTTATGTCTCACTATTACCACAGTTATCACCAAAACTTTAGGGTTTGTACCCAAAAGATTGTACTTGCAAAGATGAAGGCTGATACTTCCCGTGAATTACAGGGCCGCAGAAACCAGCATTGTGAGACACGACCTTTCTTTAAAAAAAGCAAACCCAAAACAAACAACAAAAACAACGCAAAAGAAAACACTGAAGAATCACTCAGCGTGGATATAGCTCTGGTACAGACAATTGCTGCCAGTTAACCTCAAGGCCTGATCTCTCATCGGATTTGATAGCTGCCTTGGCAAGCAGCTTCAGCAGTTACCTTCTCATCTCTGGACCCAATCCCAAAAGCAAAGCAGCTATTTCCAGTATTAGGTGACTCCAGCTAAGATGGAGCTTGTTTACTGGGTAGACCACAGGCAGAGGCAACTGTGCCCAGTTGCTGGAGGCCAGGCTTTGTGGCAAAAGCAGTGCCAGGCTCAAGCACTCATGAGCGACTTGGAGGCAGAGGGTTAACAGCTCTGGCACAGCACCTTGGCCAACACTTTGGGATTGGAGATGCACACATCTGTCCAGCTGTCATGCTGAACAGAACACAGGACAGCACTCTGTCAACTTGTCCAGACCTTAGTTATTTTGAGGGTGCCTTCAATTTAAGGTATGGTGCTTCCTCCCTTTCCCTCTTGCACTGGTTCTTATATGGCCACACAGTGTAGCACATCAGAGAGCTGAAACAGTCAAATTATCCCTAGAAAGCCAAAACGGTCAAATTAATCCTACAGTAAAAAAATGCAGACCATTTCTGTGAGGTCTAAGTCTTTGCAGTGGCTTAGCGCCAGCACAAGAGGAGGCAGACAGAGCCATCTCAGGTACAAGGATGAGCAGGTTGTGATTCTCACAGCTCTAGCCCAAATGGCAAATCACCCAGAAACCACACCCACTGATTTCCTATGGTCTCCTGGCACTAACCAGATTGAGCAGCAGTTCAGAATCAGGAGCAGCAGCAATTTCAGCACCCTGCTAAACAAGGGAATTTGGCGCCACCTCTGTCTTGCAGACCTGGCATCCAACAGGGTGGCAAGGGAAACCAACCTGCCAGAACAGATCAAGTACAAACCAGGAGTATCACAGCACTGCCAGATGCTCTCATCTTCACAGGGGTGATGAGAGGTACTGAATGACCAAGTTCACTCAAGGAAATATATGCACCACCAATAATATGAACTTGGTCAGAACTAAGTCTGCCAAATGCCTACAATCACAACAGAGAAGCACTGGGCAACTGTTGCAACTCACTATTCCCACTACAGTGGAAATAAAGCAGAAGGTTAGTCCTCTGCACCAGAGATGGCTACCAACCACAGAGACCAACACAGGGGCTTCTGATAAGTGAATTTGAAGTGTGTCTACTCTACTTATATAACTTGAACTTTCCTACTGAAATACTATCTTTTGATTTATCAGGAAGCCAGGCTGCCATGTGGATGGAAGAGTCTTAGAACGGCATCAAATCAAAATAAACACTTCTTGCCTTATTTCAATACTGAGGAAAGGTGGAGAAAAATTATCCGGACATAAAATTCACGATGATAGCATTAGTACTTGCTTTGAGTATGTTTTCAAAGAAAGAACGAAAACATGAAGGTAAAGGGAAAACTGAATAAAACGTAACATGATTTTAAAAAGTTGAACAATGTCAAACATCCAGCTTTTCTTCAACATGACAAAACAGTGCTAATACAAAGGAAGTACAACACTTTTAGTCTCACTCAATAAGAAATCTAATATACTACCTGAGCAGTAGTTTGTGGAGCTGAGAAGGGAGGAGCTAGTTCAGGAATAGTACGGCAGGAAAAGCAGCAGATCAAAAGGAGACGACAAGAGATTTCTTTCTGAAAGGTGGAAGGATGTTATTTATGGACTTCTGCCAAGATTGGTCTTCAGTCCTTTTTGATTCAACATTTTCATTTTGAATTCTTTTTTATGCTTTTAAGTGAGCACTAACAAAATGAGTTGAAAATATGAAACTAGGAGGTACCAGGAGTACAGTGCAGACTGAAACAACACAAGAAAAACTGCAATAAATCTTAAAGACAGCCGCAACAGAAATGGGATGAAAAGTAACCACAAAGGACAGAGTAACGCACTTAGATTAGTGGTTTCTGCTGAATAGCGATGAATCATTAGTTGGAAGTTGAAGAGAATAAAAAAGTTTGTGTGTAACTATCCTATAAGCAGCTAGTAAAAGTCACTAAAGAGAGCTGGTTCAGAAGAATGAAAAATAAAATTATTCAAAAAAGCAGCTCTATTTCCCGTGCAGAAAGGGACATACAGATACCACTATAGCGGACTGCCAAGATCTCACTGGGAACACTGTGTATAAATCTGGTAATACATATTCACAAAAAAAAAATATTTGGGATAGCATGACAAAACATCTGACCAAAAAAAAAAAATAAAAAGTCTTAATAAGTACGCTAATGAAACAATAGGCAGGGCTGGCATAAAGAATAAATGTAAGCTTATCAAAAGTAAGTTCAGGCTGGAAATTAAAAGGGTTCCTAGACAACAAAACACTGCCTTTAAGTTTATGTGTTGGAAGATAGGGATGTGAATAGAGGAAAAGATGTAATTAGTTCGCAGGTGGATCTACATAGGTTCACCAAGACAGAAACCGTTTCTGTGACAGCAAGGTATCTGGCTCAGCCAGGGTGACTTGATCCAGTTCTGGTTTCCTGAATACTCATTGGAATACAACAATGGTCACAAAATCATAGAATCATTAAGGTTGGAAAAGACCTCTAAGATCAAGTCCAACCATCAACCCAACACCTTCATGCCCACTAAACCATGTCCTGAAGTGCCACATGTACACGTTTTCTGAACACATCCAGGGATGGTGACTCTACCACTTCCCTGGGCAGTCTGTTTAAATGCTTAATCACTCTTTCAGTATTTTTTTTCTTCTAATATTAAATCTAACTCTCACTTTGAGCCACTTGAGGCCATTTCCTCTCGTCCTGTCACTAGCTACTTGGGAGAAGAGTTATCACAAGTTACTTGGTCCTAGCGGGTCAAAGCAGAAGCCCATCCAATAACATAAAACATCCTTGTCTCAGTAATGGCCAACAGCAGATCATGAGGAAGGCAAGCGTGCAGTATTTTGGGGAAGTATCACCGTTTGTGATTAGGGACTTCCTGAACTAGACAGATTTAATAGCCTTCTTTTCCACTAATTTGGCAGATCCCTCTAGTGTCCATGTAAGCTTTTTTTACTCACTACATCCAATGGCACAAGAGTTCACAGCTTAATTTCATGTTTTATTAACAACTGCTTTCTCTTAGCTTGTTCTGAATGCATATCCCACTATTTCTCTTTCCTTTCAACTAATGATTTTGCTTCCCCTTCATCCCACCTATGCCAGTCATGCTTCATTTATGATTCCCCATCTGTGACAGGAAACCTCTATTGTATTCTCCCTTTCGTAGTCTTTTACCAGGCTGAAAAGTCTAAATCTGCTTAGGCCTTCCTTGCATGTAAGTAGTTTCACTGTTTTTTGACATTCATCACCTTGTCTTGCGTGTTTGCCATTCTATGTATATCTTTTGTACCATATTCTAGAGACGGACACACCACAGATTGTTGCCTGGTTTATTTCTTTCATAGCAATTAATTCCTAATGTCCACCAAACTACTACAGTATGCTTGCCACTGCAGGCACGTCAGCGTAACTTGGATAACAACAGGGGTGGTAGGAGGACAAATGAAGAAATACAACATATTGGTGAAGAGACACTATGTCTTGGAAAAGGAAATCAAGCTCCATGAACCAAGTGCAGGTCTCTGAAGGAATTAATAAACATGTAGATAAGGGAGATGCAGCTGAATGGCATAGGGGTATGCCTGCACTGAAGTGGCTGGAGAGCGAGAGACGAAGCTGAACAGACTGGTAGATACTGCCTCTTCCAATAAAAGACCTGGAGATGTGAAGTGAAATGATGAGGACACAGGCTCAAGAAGGAAATGGACCTGTTCTTCATGTCCAATAAAGGTTAGTAAATACAAACCCACCATGTCTTTCTCAGGAAGCCTTTGACAAGTGAATTATTGAAGATCAGACGAATACTTTGTGAAAGCCATCCCTACATTCTTGCCCTGCTCTTGTGCCTTTCACCATACCTTTGGTTTTCCCACTGTTAGAAACGCAACACCAGGCTTTGATATGTACACAAGTGTAATTACTCCTACTAAATAAAATGCAAACATAGAATTTGATCGGCATTTATCAAGTTGATTAAAAGTAGTATTTGTCATCTCAAGCCTTGATTTGGCTGGTAAGACCTGTGATAACAGTTGTCTAACAACTCTTGATTTGAAAGCAGGATAATTCCTTTGTTTAAAAAATTTACACAAGAACTGATACTGCTGTCAGTAGGTACAAATGCTAACTCAAATTGAGCACATTTTACTATTGGCAGAATGAGTAGGATCACATTTCACCATGCTGCCAAACACTTGCCATTTTAAGACAAACTTCTCTGCATAAGACAACTTATGACTTAGCAAAACTGCCATTGTTTGGGCTGAAATTTTTTAAGTTAGTGTCTGCTTCAGTGTTTTGTTTCTAAACTTTTTATTTATTCAAATCAGTACAATCACTTAAAAAAAAAATAAAGGTTAACATAAAAGAAGCTTTGTTCGGGTAAAAAGATTTTCTACTTCTCCTTTTCCTAGAGTTTTGAACCCCTGTCCTTTGGGATGGAGACTTGAAATTAGACAGAGATAGTGGTAGAGCTGTCATTCCTCTGAACTTTACCCAAATTTGGCCACTTTCTTGTTTATTTATTCCACAAGTCCTCTAGTCATTCAGAAACAAATCTTTTGAGTCAGATAACTGAACGCTGTCCTAGAGAACTCTGATTCTACTAGAGATCTCTGTGTCATTTAAACTGAATGCTACCGAAGAGGTCATTCATTTTCCAGGTCCTTGGCATAGGTCTACAAGGAGCAATTTGCAGAAACACTTAGTGCCTGCAGCTGCAGTGGAAGGCAGTGAGAGCTGTGTTCTAAACAGATTACGAAGACAATGGTTTTTAAAAACTCAGTTTAATAATCTCAAAACAGGTTCTCCTGAAAAATGCCACAGGAACTTGATTCTTAAAAAAAAACGCCCTCAGAAAAAAAACCACAGGAACTATTTATTTTATTCTCACTCTGCATTTTATGCCGTGCATGCAGTTCAGGCTCTCCTGCTTTCACATCAAGGTGCTTACAGCACAAGATGCAGGTTGGACAAGTAGTGTCTTTCCATCCCAAGAGTCAGAAACAACGTACAAGCAGCTAGGTATTTAACGAGGGTATGGACTGTGGCTGAGGGCAGGACTTCTCAAAGCATTCAGAGCCCGAGGCAAAACATCAAACGTGCTAGAGAGCATACCAGAACTCTGTATAAATATGTTCCATTGTCAAGATCCATGTATAAGTTTCCAGCCAGCAAACTGGCTTGCGAACTCCCATCTGCAGGATACATACAGCTCTGAGAACCGGCATCCCACGGGCTGTTTGCCTTCAGTGATCCTGGGCCTGAAAAGCAGGATAGCATAGGAATGCCCACAGCGATGACTTGAGAGTAATGTAATTTGGCTTTGTGTAAATAAGGGACAACTGAATTTACTATTTTATTTAAAAACACTAGTGTCAGCCACTGTTGTTAAATTAACACATAAAATTAAACAGGATGCATACATGCAACTGCAAGTATTTTAACTGCCTTTTCCCTTTTCCTTTCCATGTCTCTCCACCTCAGAGTAACACTGTAAGCTTGTCAGGGGAAGGACAGATGACTGCTGCTCTTTCCTTTTCAGCCTCTAGTACACTGAATCCTAAAAATGGATGCTCTTTTTTTTTAGAGACATGAACAAAGCAACACAACTCCAAAAGCCTCCTTTAGTTCTATTTATTCTCACCCAGTCATCAGTGCTTAGAAACAAACATTCTTCCTATCCACTGCTCTCCTGTGAAAGACCACAGTATCTATAGTTACTGGAGAAGAGTGCTTCAGTTATCTAGGCTCTGATCCTTCTTCCCAGGCTTTACTTTTCAGCTTGCCCCAGAAGGCTTAGCTCCTCAGAGGATACAGGACCAAGATTTCTCCCTTTCCAAAGGCACCTACTGAAATTCTCTCTTATCACTGGGAAGCTCATCACTCCTTAAAAGAACCAAATATCAAGATCACATCTGAAACTGAAGAGCTAAAGAGGAACTTCTGATCAACTTACAATTTCCAGCCAACTTGCCAGGCCTACACCAGTGCAGGGAGAGTGGTGAGACAGCAACTCTAGCACTAAGAAATGCTGTCAGACAGCAAAAGCTGAGCTTTTTTTTTAAAAAAAAAGTGCTACCAACTTCCTCCAAACCATTTTTTCTTCTTAGTTGTAGGTCTTCCCATCAAAGAAAAGCATATTGGGCAGGTGGCATACATCACCAGAATAACACTGTGAAACTCTCACCAGAAGGGCAGAAATAGCATCAGAAACAGCACCTCAACTTCATTCAAAATGTTCATGATTTTACTAACATCCCTAAGAAACAAACACCATAAAAATTCCCCATCCTAGGAATGGAATGGCATGAGGGAGCAGGGGGAGAATCAAGCGAGACTCTTTCCAATTCCTTTCTGAAAGCATGCCTGCTTACAAGAGGCAATCTCACACAAATACAAGATATTTTTGGCTGATCTTGCTGAGCTGCTTCACCTTGGCCATTTGGAAATCAAATTTGTTAAAGAAAATACTGAATTTTTCGCTAGAAGTAGCTTAAGAGCTTTCTTCCTAGAATCCATACAAAGATACATCCATCTTCAGCTCAGTGGAGCAGCTCAAATTTGCTGCTAAGAAATTTTGGGTGTAATTCTGAAAGGAACAAACAAACAAGCCGAAGTCCACGTTCACATGAGTATCATCTCAGGACAGCTGTTTATTTTACATAATTCTTCCAACTGTGCAAAAGGTGTTCTAAACAAACAGGGCATGTTGCAGAAGAAAGGGAAACAGCTCAACATAACCTGTAGCAGAGTTCTTTCCTGGGAAGGGGAGGCAGGGATGGGGATGTGAGAAGTCCAAGCCAAGAAGGTGCTGTGGCGCACAGCACAGGGCACCAAGACCCAGGACCTGAAACTCTGTTGGCAGATGGACATTTCTGATTTTTCATCTCAAGGAATCACAGCACACAAGAATCCACTGAAGCATTCAAGTATTCAGAGGATTGACATATTTTGCAGGTATATTCTTGGCCACAGTCTTTAGTGCTTTATCTATGAACTACTTACCAATACACAAGTCTCCCTCTGTTTCCTTGTACTCCTGTGTCACAGGGCACCATCAAACTAAGTGGTGCAGAAATAAGAACACAAACATTTTTCTTGTGCAACTGATGAGTAATAGGTGACTGAAAAAAAAATTACGAAAGCAGAGTAGAAAACCAATCTTGTATGGGAAAATGGTACATTAAAAAGAAGTAGTCATGAAACATTCAGGAGAGGATGAATCAAAACAAAAAAACAAACAGATCATTTCCAATAAAACAAAGATTTCAAAATACTTAACAATAAGAGACTTGATTATGAAGAAATCTAAACACATGCAAAAATTAAAGGGCCGGATCAACAAGGTGTGTTGAAGAAGTATTAAAATGATGGTCCACCTTTGAGAAAGTAGTTTTCAGATGCACTGACAACTCCAGCCAACCTTATTTCATGCTTCCCATTTTTTCTTTGAGATATAAATGAAGGAAAACTGCACAAACTTGGAACGAACATGAAAAAGTAACAAGATGGGAAACAAATCATTACTAGACAGGAAAAGAGAGAAAGCAGAAATCCAGAAAACCCGAAACAGTTTAATCTTTTTGAGGGCAGTGGGATGCAGTGATGATGGCCAGGAACACACACTCTTCTGGTCCTCTTTTATTATAAGGAATTTATCGCGGGCTTGGCCTCTCATCTGTCTTGGCTCTTTAAACAGAAAAGCTCCTCTTTGGTAAATAAATTCTCATCTTTAAAACATAATTATGTCTGAAAATTGACACTAAAAATAGCACTAAGGAGCTTCATATTCACATCTTCTTGATTTCTGTATCAATTTACTTCACTGCAACAGTCAAGCGTATGTCCTCTGGTCCTCAAGACTAAAAGGAGTTCTTATAAGGGTTACTTCTAAAGAGATGTTTGACAGGGTGACACTCTGGGGTTTAAAGCCATAATAATAGTTAAAATATCAATGTGGAACCATAAATACATACATATATATATAAAGGGCAAAGCATTCACAAATGTTTACCAACTTTCTTAAAGAAAGCAAGTATCTGAGTTAAAAAACCCCTAACAGTAGGGAAATGTAACAAACAGAAAAAAAAAAAGAGAAAGAGAGAGAGAAAGAGAGAGAGA
>NW_010182571.1:0-29057 GCF_000695765.1 Mesitornis unicolor | reverse complement strand
TTATATATATTCAAATATTATTGAATTTCAATATAATGAAATTATTTAAATATCATTAGAAAGTGTAAACTGTTACCTCTTTGGAGGAACAATAGAAACATTAATGTAAACAAAGCTGTTGGCATCAAGACCATCTCAGTGAAGATTTCAGACATTAAAGGAAAGGTGTCAAGCAAACTATTTACTGTGAAACATTTTCATCTTTACAGGTCAGGTATGCCCCACAGATTGCATGACAGGAATTCTTATTTCAGACTGATAATATTCTCCATGTTAAAGAGGATCCTGAAATACTTTTTAAGAACCTGGGAACTGAATTCAGAATTGTAATCTTTTTTCAATTATCAGCAAAACATTTGGGACATGTCAATATTAATACGATTTCTTCACATCCAATTTACAAGACATGGGAAGATCTTGAAACAGAATTTCTCCCCATATCTGAAGTTCTATACTCTCAGAATTGTGTAAACCTGACCACAACTGAATGCTGAATGAATAAGACAGCTGTCTTTGAAAATCCTAAACCAGAAATAATTTCAAAAATCTGTGGTCTGTGGTTGTTTTGAGATGTCCAAGACATATTTTTTGATAAATTCCAAAACCTCTGGATCTGAGCATGATACCATTTGATTTTTATTCTATTTTTTAAGTTAGTTAAACCCATAAACATAATAGGGAAATTATTAGTTCTTTTTTGTTTATTTGTTTGTTTGCTTTTTGACATCCATTAATAAATTCAAATAGGTCTGGCTAATTAATTAATGAATGTAGAGCTTGCTTAACTGTTAAAGGATATTTCAACAACTTTTTCAATATTTTGAAAACCAAAGTCTCTTTTATCTTTTCCTAGGTTATATCTTTGTTTCAAAGAACATGTTTTTTTGCTTGCCTGAGTTTCAGAATGTGTATCTTCTGCTTTCCCCTCCCACTAGATAGTTGGTAAGGGTGACCATTAAAAGTTACAGTTGTGTGTCCCATTGCAGTTTAATTATTGTAGAAATCTCTCATGAGGAAGGAATGACCTTTAGGGGAATCTCGCATGCACAGCTCAGTAATCCTGATCAATCTAATTAAATTTATGTGAAATAAGCATTTTTAAAAGACTTCTGGAGGCCCAGTAACTTTAGTTTATTGTTTAATGTTACAGACTTCATCATTAATCTGGCAAGGTTTCTCAAATATTGCAATGAATTATGCATTAGATTTGAATGGAAAAGTCTTTTCACAAAACCACTGCAATAGCATAGTATAGTTTCCTTTTGAGGATAGATTTGATGCTGTAATTTCCTGCCCTGGTATGTCCAAAGTGCTTAAATTACAGGATTCTTGTAAATGTCAGCACATTATTTTCCCAGGTAGAGGACGTCCTAATTCTAACAGAAAGCAAAGTGGAGGAAATTGCTATTTACAGTAATGTCTTTATAGTATAAATATCTGAACTTGCAATTCAATATGAGGCTGGTAACCACTCATTTAGCTGTAATTTACAACCTCGACGGTTTCTTAGAAGCATAAAACTTTCATCTGGTCCCCAAAAAAACATTTCACCTAAGATCTACTCTCTATGTGTTGCAATACCATCAATAAATGTAATGATCACTTGATCAGAAATTTTGTAGTTTGCTAAAGGAATGCAGTCATCTCTTAAAAGCTCTTCAAAGCACATCTTCAGGATGGACTACAAGCAAGCGACACCTAATCTCTCTGTGTTGTACATGCAATTTAAGGATCTCAGGTTCTTTTACTTTCAGTGCTGAATCACAGATGAGTCGCATGAACTTCTTGTCTGTGACACCGTATCGTCCCAGAACTTATTCACATTCCAGGACAATTGCTGAAACAGAACATTCATAGTCCCAGAAACAGCAAGTGGTAAATCTCTTTCTCTGCATCTCTCAAAGATTAATTCAGATGTACAGAAAGATGGTAGTCTTTGTACTTATTAGTCATACTTCGTCTTCCTGTAAGTTGGCTGAGTATATTCTTCTGCATTTAGGGTGATAGGGTCATAAGGCAATTCAGGCAGAAAGGGAGGTCAGGAGGCCTCTAGTCCAGCCTCCTGCTCACAGCAAAGTCAGCTCTGAGGTCAGACTAGGTTGCTCAGGACTTTATCCAGCCAAGTCTTGTATATTTCCAATGGCAGAAGCTGCAGAGACTCTCTGGGAAACCTGCTCCACTGCCCAACTCTCCTACTGAAGAAAAAGGCTTTCTTTATGTCAAATTTGAATAGGTTTTTATTTATATCTCTTGTTTCTTGTTCCTGTACCATGCACTCTTGTAAAACCCATATAGACTACTGCCTTCATCTTTCTGATAACTTTCCTGTAGGCACTGTGGATCTGCTGTTAGGTGCCTCTGAAGTCCCTCAGGCTCTCTTCAGAGAGCAAATGCTTCAGCCCTGTCTTTCTTTGGTCCCTCTGCTGAACTTGCTTCCATTTTTCAAAGCATCTTCTGTATTGAAAGGCGGAAAACTGGACAATGTATTGCAGATGAGGCCTAACAAGTGCTCTCTGGAGGGAGAAAATCCCTTCCCTTCTTCCCTGGACCTGCTGGCTGTGTTTCTGGCAATAGATCCTAAGGTGCCTTTTGCCTTCTTTGATATGAGGACACAAAACTGGCTAATGGTCATCTTGCTGTATACCAGGTCCCCCCAGGGCCTCTCCCACAGAGCTGGTCTCTATCTGTTTTTCCCCAGCCTCTGCTGTTCCCAGAGGTCCCTCCATTCCAGGTGCAAGACTTGGCATTTGCTGTTGTTGATTTTCATAAGGCATCTTCTGTCCCATTCCTCCCACCTGCCTAAGTCCTTGAGCAGAAGCTCTGCCCTTAAACTTATTAACTGCTCCCCCTAGTTTGGTGTCATCTGTGAACTTTATAAACTAGCACTTCATTGTCTTACAGGTAATTGGTAAGGATGTTAAACAGGACAGGTCCAGGGATACCACCCTACAGCACTCCCCTTGTTAACAGCTTCCAGGTAACTGTAACCTTTAGAGTCCAGGCATCATAACCAGTTTTTAAATATTTCCATTGTCCACCCATCCAGACAGTATTATCCCAGCTATTATATAGAATTTTGTGAAAGACTGTGTTGAACACCTTGCTAAAGTCAAATTACATGACATTTACTGGTCTCCCCTCATCCACAATTCTAGTAATTTTATCATGCGGTCAAGTTTGTCAGGCATGATTTACACATGATCAATCCATGCTGACACTTTCCAGTCATCTTCTGTCTCAGATACCCAGAAATGTGTTCCAGAAAGGCTCACTATTTATTTTCTAGGGATCAAAATAAGGCTGAATGGCCTGTAGTTTCCCAGATAGATATCTGGACTTCTTTGGAGACAGGAGAAACATCTTTGCATTTTAACTTGTCAGAGACCTTCTCTGCTCTCTTAGACCTTTCAAAGATAATAGAGAACGTCCAGCTCTATCATTACCCTTTGCTGTAGTCTTTCACAACCCACAGACTTATATGGGCCAAGTGCTTTACATTAATCCTTGAATCAATCTTTGTCCACAGCTGGTTCTCATCCTTGAACCTTTTTACTAGTCACAGAGGCCTGAGAGACCTTGCAAAAGAAAACTGGGGCAAAGAAGAAACTGAAAACCCCAGCCTTATCTGTGCCTGCAGCCACTAAATCAACTGCCCCATTTGGCAATGCTCCTATGTTTTTCTTGTTTAGTGTTTTATTGCAGATGTAGTGGTGGAAGCTCTTCTTGTTTCCCCATGTGGCATTTTACCTATTATTAAATATACTTTCCAAAGGCTCCACCAGCCTGGCTGAGGGGCTCAGCTGTGTCCTGCAGTGTAGCCCTTTCAGACAGCTGGAACCAGCTGTGTCCAGCATGGGACAATCCCTGGACTCTAGTTTCTCCAATTTGTTTCCTGGGCCACATGCACTCATGTACATACACTTTAAATGGGCCACTATCACCCCTACTCTGTCATTGCTGAGGTCTCTTGTTCTTGTATTACATGCTTTTGTTTCTAATCCATCTGCTGTTTTCTCACTTTCTATGGATTGTTAGCACTCTTCTCCATTGTTCCTAATTTAAAGCTGTCCTCAGCAGCTTTCTACAAGCTGCAATTACAGTTCTATTGACAAAGCTCAGTTATTTTACTGCAGCACATAAAATTGACATTTCCTTAAAAAACAAGCTTCTCAATTAATATTTCATAATATATTAAATTTGAAAAGGAAGCAGTGCAATTGCCCAACACCTTGACCTGTGATTTTTACAGTTTATAAGCATAACCTAATGTCCTGACACTAGATTTATTCCAAAAAGTTAGAGGGCTGTATTTAGAACCATAAAATAATCGTTCATTGTTAGCAGTAAGCAAAAGGAGATGAGTCACCAAAATGGACTTCCACTAGCATGAGTAAGGAACCCTACTCAGCCTCAAGATTTATTGTGTGGTCTGTGCACCTGCCCATGAGCCTCATCATTAATTCAGTGACTCTAAGGGCCAGTAGAAGAAGTCAACATAGAGTTCTTCTGATATAGAAGAGGACTCTGAAAGTCTCTGAGACACCCCAAACATGTCAATCACCGATGCTAAGACTCAATGGCAATCCCATAAGCCTCAGTGCCAATCCCATAAACCTCAGTACAGCTGACTTTAATCTAAAGATGCGCAGCAGAGAGTCTTTAGTCTGTTGATAAACAGCTTCAAGCTGGAGACAATATTGGCTAATCACTTACACATGACATGATTTTATATAGTGGCTTAGTCTGCATGTCTTGGGGATTCTGCACTGACCAAAAACCCTGAGGGACCCTCAGTTAGACTTAGTACACATCTCAGTCAAAACTGATTCATGCTTGGCTAGCTCTCAGTGTGAGCTGAATCATATTGTAGAAAAATAATTCTTTTCTTCACTCAAACATTTAGATAGGCCTTTTCCTTTTACTACCAGATTGGAGAATGAGAAAAAAGTTCAAGGCTGTTGCCCTGGTTGCATCTTTATTTCTTTCTAATGGAGTGCTTTCTGCCCTGACAGCCCTTAAGCTTTTGCTTATCTTCAAGTGACATTTTTTCTCACCCGTTGTTGATCATGCTCTTAGTCTCAGTCTCCTTATAAACTGAGCTTGCTTGAAAATCCCTGGTAGAGTCTTCTTTCTTTTCTTCTTTCTTTCTTTCTTTCTTTCTTTCTTTCTTTCTTTCTTTCTTTCTTTCTTTCTTTCTTTCTGGAGCCTCTGACCTGTGATGAAAAAAAAAAATCCACTCTTAAAACAAAAGTTCAAACTAAGTAGATACAATAGAATAGAACTGAAGACGTGCAGATTGATTAAATGGTTTGACCTTATGCCTCAAGAGACTCGACTGCAGGGTTCAGACAAACAATTTATTCGAACAACACGTGCAGATTCAATATGTCACTGTCAGAGGTTTTACATATACAATGAAGAAATGCATTATTGCAGTTTAAAAGCAAGACTACACTATTACAATCACAAGAGATTCATGAAATGCACTATTGCAACCACAAGGGAGTCACAAAATGTGCTATTACAGCCCACAGACAATTTATTAAATTCACTATTACAACTCACCATAGCACTAAAGATCATTGGATTAGTTCTTAGTCAAACCAGCTAGAGGGTTGAAAAAGAGAAAAGCTGACATGCAGAATGAAGACATTCCACCAAACTGCAAAAAAAAACCAACAAAACCCAATAGTTTTTTGCTCTAAATGCAAATTTATTTCTGATGCAGCTTTATTTAAGGTTTCAACAGTAATCAAAATGAGATCTGCATAAGGAATCAAGAATTCAGAGCAGATACCTTCTGTGCATCCAGGAAAAAAATAAATTAAAATAAAAATGTAAAATAATAGAAGACTTAATTTTGATAATTAGTGACATGCATAGATGGATTTTTCTTTCCTAACTGATTTGCTCTTGAGTAATTTCTTCTATATAACCATTGGAGTAAGACATAAAAAAACCAAAATGCTTTACTTTGAATGTAATCTTACTTCTGTTTTGCTGCAATTATTTTCTACACAAAAGGATTAATTGAGAGTGTTTATGATACTTGAATTAAAAGAAAAAATCCAAAGCAAGAAAAGCTTGACTTGTACTGGCTAAATGGTATTGAAATTCAGATGAATAATGTACCAATTATAGCAAGGTAAAATTATAAAGCGTAAACAAACTTCACATACAGAAGTCTTAAAATAAATTCAGTACGGTAAATGGCAGAACTATTCAACTCCACAGGATACAGACACTAGGTTTGGGAAATTTGGAGAAAAGGGATTTCAAAGCATATATTTAAGCTATGTCTTCTCTCCTACCTTTTCTGCCTCATTCCATTCCCAGTTAGGTGCCAATTTCTTAGGTTTTTTAAAAACATTAATAGTAGACATTTTGCAGAATGTAAATTTCCTCTGTTAAACTTAGAATTAAAAAGAACGCTTGGATTTTAGAACTAAACTTCCTGTAAGTTTGTATCATATTCCCATTATTCCAATGAGAATTGATTTCTATTAAAATTCCAGCCCATTTTAGTCTTTGTAATGAGCCTAAAATAGCTGCCAGCTTGCAGTGCTGGAATTAATGATAATTAAATGTAACACAAAATGTATTTCCATATTTTGTATTGCTTAAATGATTTCATCTCAGATGTAGTATGATTCTTTTTAGAGATGACTACTTCTCTTTAATCTCCTTTCCAATTTTAATTTGAATTTCATATTGTTCCTGACTGTCTAATGAATGTTTTGGGAGATGGCCATAGTGTTGTTAATTATACCGGAGACTGAGTATAATTAATTCTTTTGGACCCAAAGTCAGCTAGTTAATCGATTTCTGATGAAACTGAAGATTAAACACAGATAGTTCACTTCTTCCTTCATCCGTTTTAATTTTTCCCTCTTTGAATTCAATCAGATTACTTTGGGAAGTCATTGCTGGCAAATCAATTTGTGGACCCATTTAGGGCATTATCCAGATGTTAATAGATGGATGATCCACTCAGAGCAGTCACCTTCCTATTGATTTTATTTTTTCATATTTTAAGAAAATATTTTAGTACTTTTCAGTAGATTTACTAGCATTATTTGTAATTCATACATAAATGATTTTTAACTGCCTATTAACAATAAATTCATTAACTAACTACAGAATAAAAAGGGGTCCTCAAAAGAGTTCTCTAAAGACCAGACAATTCATACAGTAAAGGGGTTGTAGTGACGTAGAAGGCATTTCTCATATTAGTGAGGCATTCAATCACATAGCTAAATTTGATTTTAGGGAATGGTCTGAAAAGGCTTAAATGAAAAAGAGAAAAATGCCTTAGTATGCTTAGGATTTTCTATCACTTTTTTTTTTTTTTTCACCCAGTCCTATAAATAATGGTATATTTTAATTTTTGGCAATGAAAAAAGCCCTAAAGACTGAAAGTAGATAATCAAAAAAGGGCGAGGAAGAAATTAAAAGGAACAGGAGAAGGACTTTTTTCTAGTCAATGAGAGGAACCTTGAGCATTTTTCATTTATTACTCTATGGATGCTAATAGATATCTCTAGGTTTCATGCTGCAATGGCTCATGACCCAAGTATACTATATCACTGTATTCAATATCCATTCGTGAACAGACTTAAGATAGCTTTTAGTGCTATTTCTTCATGGGTGAATAAAAGCAGAGCAGAAATTTGCCAGTTGATTCATTATCTATATTTTTTGGACAAGTAAGGCCAACAGTGTGATTACTCATGTAAAATAAATCCCTTTTCAAGAAAAGATGTAAACATGTAATTCAATCTCCTCAACATTTGAACACTTTATGTGTTAAATTTATATTAAATGTATTACTGAATAAAAGCCTAGGTATTAAATAAGAAACATTTTCTGTTTCTCAGATGAAGATCAGATGTGTATGGTATTTGTCAGCATTTGTACTATTTAACACTCACACAGTGAGTTTGACATTTGTAGAAACAAAGACTTCTTCAGTTTAAAAGCAATTCAGTTTTATAATTAATGTTCCTATGCTACACTTTTGACAACCTTTCCACATATTTATAGTTGTCAGTGGTTAAATTGAAGTTCCATTCCCACAACTATTGCTTTTATATTTAAAATTGAGTAAGTGAAATGTTTAAAGTTTATCACAATATTAAGTCTTTTTAATTTAGCTTTTTTAGGAGGGATGTAAGTATTAAACAATCATTAAAATGTAAAAATGAATAACTTTAAAACTTTATCTCTGAAATTTACTTTATATATTGCAGAGGGCTGGGTAAGAAAAATATTTGCTCTCAATGTTATAACACAAAGAGAAGCCTAACAAGAGTAATGGGAGATGTTTTGACTCAATAATACCTCCATTTATTATGGAAAAAAAGGTTTATCTTCAAATTCTGCCTTGCTCTTGGAGATCATGAAGAAAACTAGCAGTTGTTTCAGACCAAAACCAGCTTTTTAAATTTTCCTGTTGCCTCAGCTATCTGAATTTAGGAATGGAAGATGACGGTGTTAGAAAATAATCTACCTCTTTATAACCTTCTTATCTTTGAGGTCTAAACAAGGAATGAATAGATCTTCAGACTCTTGAAAGACTGCACACTAAATCTTAATGTGTCATAAAATAGAAATTTAGTCCTGTCTCTACAAGTGTGAACTTCTATAGTGTTTTGGTGTTTTGAGTGGACAGTAGTATGGCCACTGAATTTAAGAAATATTGATTTTTTTCTTGTTAATAAGGTGACAGGGAGGTTATTTAAAGTATAAACATTTTTCTTTAATGTAGAGCTTTGTATAATTGTAAAGATAACAATTTCTCTGACTTTTTGAAGTTTAAAAAACTAATATGAGACCTAAAAATATTATTCCAGAGTTGCAATAATATTGACCTAGCCAATAATTTAATATGCAGAATAAAAAACATAGATAGGCAATCCTAGCCAAGAGGCTGAATTTTATGTTTTATGTTGCTTTTTTTTTCAGTGGCAAACACTCATGTTCTTGTTCATGTTTCCTACAGAGACAGTGAAAATCAGGGAGTCAGAATGTAAGTGTTGTTAAATTCACATTTGTAGTGACATTTAAAGCTAAGAGCTCAGAGATGTGAATTTCAATTATGCTTTGGTTTCGTAGCTACTCACATTACCCACCTATAAATGGACAGCTGATTATATGCACAGAGATACTGGATGTGAGACAAACAGCAGAATATGATAGTAGCTACATTTTTCCCTTCCTTTCCTTTTCCACAGTTTCACACCAAGCCAGTGTAGTTTGATCATGTTATATGACTGGACTCAAATGGACATCTGACCACATTAGTGAATCTAGTATTTCAGAAGTACCCAATTGTTATTCAGTGGAATTAAGTGTCCTTTTCTATTTCTATATTTGGCTTTTAACATAGATAAATTACCTGGAAATAATAGGAGGAACTGCTGAGTTGCAGGTGCTCTCTTTTTAATGAAAGAAGTAAATTCAGTGAGATTGCTTATCATATAATTCAAAGTTATTCTCAACTTTATGTAGAAAATATCAACAGATAATTTCATGTTGTTTATTTGCACCTTTCATGAGAGGAACACATGAAATCACCATCAATTCTAGAAAATATAATCTAAGGACACTAAATAACCTGCTGCAGTGAACTGCCACAATGCAGACTGCAATAAAGCAATAATGTTAAGACTCAGAAACAAAGGACAGCCCCACATCCTGCCACTCTGTCTTTCTACTGCTGCATTCCCTTGATTTACCTTTCTAAACGTAATTATAGTTATGCTGATAGTGATGATGATGATAGTAGTGATAACAGTAACAGCTGGTGTGGTAGAAGTACTGCAAGCAAAATTACTTGCATTCATTTAAAAAATAATCTGAACCATCAAAATGCTGGATATTGCTAAATGTAGCTGTTGGTTACAGTGTGAGCCAAAAGACTAAAACATTGCATTGTGTTGAAAATGCTGAGAATTGCTCCAAATTTTTCAGCTACTTATGTTGCCTGCAGCCAGATTTTGTTACTTTCAAGGTCAGAGCTACAAATGAGAACATAGGCAGTGAACCTTAATTTTGCTTGCTGGCTTGTTTGGTTTGGTTTTGTTGTTATTGTTTTGAAGGGATTTCTTGTGGGTTTTTTGTATTGATTTGGTTTTGGGTTTTGTTTTGTTTTGTGTTTTACAGATGCCAAGTACAGTAAAAAATCTATCTAAAAATCAAATCATATTAGTTTGTCTTTAATTATCCCTTTGTTTCTTCCCTGTAAATAGATTATTTTTTTATTTAATGAGTTTGTTGTGCTATTATTTTTCAAAAAGAATCTTTTCAAGGTTTCTGTCCTAATTTTTAACTTTTCTACAGAGTTGGCCTCAGATATGTGAAAAAGTTTATGATCATATTTTCTCATGTAAAACTACACTTCAAGCTGGCTACCAAAGTGATCCTGTGGATAGGGTGGGGGGGGGAGTGTTGGGGAATAAATAAAATAAACAACAACAACCACTAAGGAAGAAACCAAACCAAACCAAACCAAACCCAACCAGAATCTAGACATAAGAACAAATTCTGAAAGGAGTAAGAATGACCAGCTCTGAATTTTGATTATGAAGACTGCATTATTTCTGTTTGCTGCACACATGCATTACAGCTGTTTCTTAAAATTTATCGAAAAACAAAGTGCCAAAATAGCAGGATTATTATTACTAATAGTAGTGCTATTAATAATAATAATTTTACAAACTCTAACTTTACCAGTCCTTCAGCTTTATTACTGGTCCTGCGCTTAGCTCTTTATTAACATCATACTACTATTTTTCCCCCTTAGTTAGATCCCTTAGTTGTTGGAGACCGAAGACATCTCAAAGATGAAGGTTTCTTATAAAAAGACATTTTCACGGAATGGTTAAGCTGAAGAAGGAGCATGATTCCATCATGTTATAAGTAAGCTCTTCACTTCAAAGAGAAGAAATTGCCTAAAGATCCAGTACCTTCTCTCAGAATTACTGAGGGATTTAAACTATGACTGTCTAGAAACCCAGAAACTATTATACGGGCATAACCTTGTACTCCCTGAAACCATCCTCTCTGAACCAGAGGGTTTCTTGATTGCTGTTATTCATTGGGTTTCCCCAGAGTGGATTACTTTCAACATTAATTTCAGCACACAACCCAGCTTCAGAGGGATAGAAAATAAGTCCCACCAAAAGATGAGATTATAGCCTAGGGAAAAGAGGAGTGTCCCGGAGGCAGCTGTCTCTCCAGGCTGAACTGCATAATAAGTCAGTTGGTGATTATAGAAATTACCACAATGTGTTGCTTAAAAGAAAACAGTTAACATATTTCTGAAGGGAAAGTTTTGAGCCCTGGATCACAACAGTTTAAAGATACTCATGCTCAAAGCAGAGGAAGAAGTTCAGGCTAATCCTTACTTTCCTCTAGATGGCTCCCTCATTGACATGTAATTTTTGGGGGGCAGCAAACTCTTCCTGATCTTTTCTTACAAAATGTGACAATGATAAGGTCAGCCTGATCCAGACATTATCCTGAAAAAAAATCCTTAAAAAACAGATAGAATGAAGTTGTATTACGCTGATACCTTGTTTACAAGACAGTATAGGCTCACTAATGAAACATTTTTTTACTGAATGTATTATTTATCCAAACACATTTTTAAAAAGTTTTTCTACAAAAAATAAAATATTGTAGAGATCATCACCATTTCATACAGAAAACTTAACAAAATCTGTCTCCCATTTTAATTTAATTGCTAAAAAAATATTTAATGGGAGAAAGTAGGATAGTGATGTATAAAAGAATCTATTTCCATGTGATATGTGAATGTTTGTATTTAATTTTTATGAGGATAAATATTGAACACCTGATGGTTCCCAAATTAATTGTCTGATGCTGGATAGACCAGCTAATATAATTATGGAAATATTCTGAGTTATATACTTCCAATTGCCATGCATATTGCAATAAGACAGTGCAGTGGGAACTCTTATTTGCCATGGCAACCATTAATTGGATATGCAGGAGGTGGTGTTTTGCTTTAAATTAATCTGACTGGGTCAGCAATTGAATGTTTCAAATAAATGATTTATACTTTACACAATTATTCACACATTTTCTGGTTTTGAATTAGTTTTTTTTCATATCCATGTGTTCCTCAGAAAGGAATGGGATAAGATTGAGTGGAACCCTGGGACATTTTGTTTTATGACTATTTTTATGAATGCACATTTTATATTTCTGAGTCTGACAAATAAAAGCTGATTGTAATTACATTTGTGTGCCTGCCATGTGTTCTCAGGCCTCCTTCTCTATTGTTTATTTCTCATGTGACTATTATTATGGATCAAATATCTCTTTTGCATAAATCATTTCCATAAAAATATATAGTTGGTTTATGATTTACAGAAAGTTTTGCATAGGAGACAGTCTTTTCACATATCCGACTGGGATTTTGATTAAAATGCATTGGGATGTATACATACAAAATTAACTTCCAGAGAAATGATTCCTAAGCAAATACTCGAGAGAAATTATTAAAATCTGAAGACAATAGATATTTCAAGGCAGGAAAGTGTGAAGTGCAAAGAAAAGACTGTACTTTGAGTTGTACATTCCATAACTATGGCGTATTGGCTTATAATTTGTTTAGAAATAATCTGGCTATTTTATGTTGAGCCATTGTATACTGGTTTTTAGTTGCAAGTGTTGTCACGATTAAAGACAAAAGCAACTTTGAAGGCATTTATGAATGTGGTTAATTTTATACAAGAGAGTAGTCATGCATAATTCAAGGAAGATGACTGTGGTATTGAAGTTCATATTATTTTCCTTGCTTATCTGTGGAGGCTTCTTACGATATTATAAGTCAATATTCATGTTCCTCCATAATATATTAATATATTCCTGGTTTAGGAAACGTCTGGATTCAATACAGGACACAAACATCTCCCTAATATTAGCCAATGACGATATTGATGCCTCAGAATTAGGTCCACAAAACTTCATCCTGGTGTGCAATCCAAGACTTTGTCAGACACCTGGGCAGAGCAGAATCCAAAGCAGGCTGTGTGCAAAGCATTGTGTACTCTCTGTGGACCAATACATGAGACCTCTTGGCTGGGAAAGATTTCTATAATGCACCATACCCATGAATAATTTCTTGAATGTGCCCCAACCCCATCTGCAACCTTTGTTTTAAAGATGTGGTGAAGGTGCATTTTTTTTTGCATTTGCTTGTTTTCCTAAGTAAAACAATTATATTGTTATTTTTAAAAATATATAATAATTTGGTAAGTAGCTAAGTCTTCGAGAAGTGATTCTTGGTCCTTTACTTACCTAGCAGAAACCAGCAGAAGAGAGAGTAGTTCATCACATACTTTTCTTGAGAATACTCTCCAGTTTTACTGTGTAAATGACACCACCATATTCCAACCAATAGACTGCTATATAAAAGGTGCATATCTTTCTTTTCTGCATATATATCTCAATCTTTCTTATGCAATGCAGCATTGTTCCAGTACATGTCAGTAATTCTCTGAGGTCCATTGGACTGGGCATCTCAGAAGATACAGCCTGTTCAATGTATATTTAGCATTTGATTTCTTCATTACTTGATTGTAAACTGAAGGTCCTTCAGAAAAATTTCTAACAAACATTTGAGTGCATATGGGTTTATGTGCTCTCCAGACTCCTGATTCAAGGCCATAGTACTTCTATAACCAGAGGAAAATTCCCTTTAACTGTATAAACTTCAGTTGAAAACAAAATATTGGTTTTGGGTTTTTTTTGGTAGATGAATATTAGCTTCCAGACCAAGCAAAATGCTTGAATTAATTTATTCTTGGTATACCAGAAACTGTTTGTGATAGCTTTGTTCTAAGCATAATGAGGACATATTAACTTTAATTGAAGTCATCACCAAGATGCACTGAGCTGAAATGCTGATGCAGAGCTACAGTGATCGAAAAGTCATGATGTTGACACAAAAATTTCTGATTTTAAGATAATCCTGTCATGCAGTCGGTTATAACTGAATCCATCTGATGACATAAGTATAACCCTCTAAATTATTCCATTATGTTAACCCTGAATTATACCTTTTTGTCCATGATAATAAAAATAATATCAAGAGGTGTTATCAAAGGAGTGAGTAGGTTTAATTAAGAAAAGGAAAGTGGTAACAAGTAAAATCTTTCATATGACCATTTTCAGCCAATGAGGCAGATACCGTGTTTATATTTTATTTAATGTAAATTATTCTATTTCTGAGAAATTCTGCATGTTCAAATATTTGTATTTTTTCCATCAAGGTTTCCTACTTCTTCCTCCAGATTTACCTGAGCTGGTTATTGATGGATTTAAATACATGGCCCAACCTTTGTTTTACTGAATACCTACAAAGCAAAAGTTTCCAACTAACAGTCTTGGTTGCCTGGCTTACATATAAGCAATCAGATCATTAGCAACAAGATTTCAGAATAATTGTACTCTGAAACAAAGGGTGCCAATGCTTAGTTTACACCAAAATCCTTAACCAGTATGGCATCATTTTCCACATTTATTTGGCCTGTTCACTGTCATACTTTTTTATAATACTGCAATGTAAGTGATAATCTTACTAATATATTAAAGAGTCTTCCCATGTAGGTGAAGAGTTTTCTTGATCTCTTCATTTGTTCTTAATTTTAAAATATTTTAGGAAGGCTACAGACATGTATTTGCCTATTCCCTGGTCCATACTTCTAAAAATTTATTTGCTCTGGATAAAAAGGAATTAGAAAGGCAAAAAAAGAAAGAAGGTTTTGTTAGGGTTTGGGTTTTTTTTAAAATGTAATATTTAAACAAAAATGCATCTGATTTATTTGCTAGCTTTTTTCCTCGTGTGATATGCAGCATCTCTTTAGGGGGTTATTGCTGCCACCAAGGCAGCAATCATTTCACAGAATGTGACATTACTTGTTTAGAATTCAATTATGTTTTCTCTCATGTGAGACAACATTGAATGATCATTAGAATTTTGGTCCTTTGGCATCAATAATAGCTACAGTTCATGGCAGATGACTCCTTAGATGTCAGAAACACAGGCCAATGGAGAAAAACCTTTTTATTTTTCATATAGATAACAACTGACAATCAGGATGAGTCAGCAGTGCCTATTACAGTGGAACTAGCCTTTATTCATTTCATTTCTGCATAAAGAGATAGTGAGAAGTCTGATTGTGCACTTATTCATTTTAAAAGACAGAAGTTTTCATGACACATAAGTTGGTGACTGGTTTTCTTCACTCAGGGACATCCTGCATGGTTACCAACAAAAATGCTTCTCGTCTACCTTCCTCTTTGTCTGGGCTCTTGGTCACATCAGTGATCAATACCTTCACTACACTTTTAAAGAGAGGGACCTTCACATTGAGTGTCTCTCTTTCATCAGGTTTATTTGATGTTGTTCAACACCTCACCCATTGTCTACTAGGAGTTGATGCATAGCTGGTAGCCAGAAGTCTCTGAGAGCTATCTAGTAACAGGCAGTAGAAGGGAAGTGATAGTAAGGAAATGAATAAATTACCTCATTAGTGACTGACAGTGTGCAAATTTACTCACAAATGAAATGTAGATGTCTGGTTTAATTTCCCTCTAGCTTTTGGGAAACTGTATAGAAGTACTGGCCAAGTATCTTTTTTCCTTTTTTCCTTTTCCTTCTCCTTTTCCTTTAATTTACTTGCTTGCAAATTATAAGAATTAATTTATGACACAGACCTTGCTACAGTCATGTTTGCCTACTTTATTTCTAGGTTAATGATCTCAACTCTTTTTTAGGAAATATAGCTGTTCAAATTCAGAAAGGTAAGATAGTAGCTGCTGTAATTTATTAAGGGGAATATATTTGTAATCTTTCATCCACCCTGATTTAACCTAGTTTCTGCATAGCTTTTACAAGTTAATTGTTTTTGACCCAGTGCTCCCAGAAGCATTGATATTTGAATCCACAAAAATGAATTAAAGAACCTGTCACTTTTCAACTGAAACTATGTGTCTGTTCTTTGACCCTTTTAAAATGTCATCCTTAATAATTTAACATGATTTTAAAAAACAAATTACTCTTTCACAAGATAGAGCATTAAAATTATCACCATTTTTGATATCTTGTTTTTTCATTTAATTGTTTTGGTAAGAGGATCTCCTTTTCAGAGATACTTTTCCTTAGTCATTACCCTCCTCAATTTGTGTGTGTTTAGAACATTTTGAAAACTCATATATTTTTCATGACTATGAAAAAAGTGGGATGGTTTGTTTTCTTTGCATGGTGATTATTTGCTGATATGGATATTTTTGTTATACCTATATCATGTATTTATGTTTTACTTAAATTTTCCTTTAAAAATGGATTTCAAAACTTCATAGAACTGAGGAAGTTGTCTCAGCCACACTGTGTACATGGCAATGAATATATGCCGGTGGTATTCCTTACTTAGAATATGTTACTAAATATTATTAAAAATAGGTGTTTAACATATGTCATTTTGGACTTTAAGTTGATCAGATATAAAACTGAAAGTGAGCAGCCATCTAGTAAAACAAGTTACTGTAGAATACAAAAAGGCGGCCATTGTTAACTTTCTCAATGAGTATTCATAGTAACAGAACATTTCAAGACTTCCAGACATTTCTGGAATATGAGTTTGCTCTGTTTACAGATTTTCCCAAGAATCATAATCAAATCTGTTTTAGAACATTGTATCAAAACCTTTTTTTCTAACAAATTAATGAAATTCAGAGTATGTTTTTAAATTACATTGTGCCATGGTAGAGATAATTTCAAGACAATCTGTAAACAGCCTAAAATAAGATGTTTCTCCAATCTGTCCACTTCCAGGCCCAGAACTCATTGCCTGTATAATAAGTTTCTGAATTAGCAGTTTAAGCACAATCAAATATTGCAATATACAAAAGAAATCATCCAGGTCTAGCAGCAAGGCTCACAATGAATAGTGCTTACAGAAGTGAAATTTACAACCTCTTGGAGAATCAGGAATTGAAAAAGTGTTACGCAAGTGCTTTAGTTTCTCTGTTTTAAAATTGTGATATTCAAATTAGTTTTATAGGTGTCATCCATGTACAAAAAAAACCACTCAGATATGCCCATTTTGAATTACTTGGTAGTCCCAACAGCACAAAGGGAAAGAAAGTGTAATTTACTAAACAGACATGAACACTTTCTAAGTAAAAAGATGCTTTTGTACTGTATGTACTCTTATAATTCAATTTTTTAAAGTAGATTTCACAGAAATGTTTTGGCTATATGAGCCTTTGGAGATCATATGGTTAAACCTCCTGATCAAATCTCAGCTAACTTCAATGTTAGATCATTAGTCATTATTTATACTTTTTAATATCCAACTATTGGGTTGGCCAAAAATAATTGCGCTTTTTTAAATAGATGGACATACATTTCTTAATGTAATTAACTTCATTTTAATCTGCAGATTCATTATATAACTTGACAGCTGACAGTTCACGCTTGTTTTAGGAAAAGAAAGTGCATGATTTCATTAACAGTAATTTAATCTGCTTCAATTTCAAAATGCTAAATCAAAAGAAACATTTTCATCATATTTTCCTGTATACTTCCAAAAAGGGAAAAAACACTGTGCAAGCTCATAAAAATTTATGTGATATGTATGATGAAGATGCCTTAAAACTATGGCAGTGTCAGAATTGGTTAGCTAAATTTTGGTCTGGAGATTTTGATGTTAAAGTTACACCATGCTCAGAAAGGAAAATTTAATTTGATAACAACAAAATAAAGGTATTGATTTAATCCAATCAGCTTTTAACAACATAAGAGCCTGCTGGTAACCTTAACATATTTAAATCAAGTGTTCAAAACCATTTAAAAAACTTGTATACATTAGGAAGCTCAGTATTAGGGTACCACATAAGCTCAAAGAAAATAATCTCACTAAGTGTGTTTACATCTGTGATTCTCTCTTGAAACATGAAGAAAATAATTTTTGAAATTTATGATAACAAGTCATGTGTTATGACAGGTTATGCTGTTGGTCTGGTCTTTCAAAGGTATTGTGTACTTCGTATTGCTTCCAAGGAACCAAACCATTTATTTGGATGTATGCTGTCATTGACTAGATAAATTACATGATGCTTCAAAGAGGAGCTTCCAGAATTGGTGAACTGCAAAGGCGTTTTTCTTCATGATAACACTAGAACATATACAAGTTTGGTCACTCTTCAAATATCATTGCAACTTGGATGGGATGTATTACCACAACCACCATATTTGCCAGATCTGACACCATCAGACTACCATTTGTTTTGTTCTTTACAAAATGCCTTGAATGGTAAAACTTTCACTGCTGATGAGGATATCAAATCATTCTTGGAACATTTTTTTTGCCAAAAAATATAAGAACATTTTTGAGCGTGGAATCTTGAAGTTTCTTGAAAGATGGTAAAAGGTAATTGAACCAAATTGTTTAATAGAGGTTTTGTTTCTCATGAAAAAATCACCTTTCATTTACTAAAAAAAAAATAAATTAAAAAGTTAGATTTTGGCTAACTCAATAGATATCTTCTTGATGCACTTGTGTCCTTGCTTTTCACCTTTCATTGTGCACCTCCAAGAGGAATTTTGTTTAGCCTTCTCTGTATCCTTCCATTAGATTGCTGATGAGAGCATCTTAGCTTTCTTCAAACTTAACAAACCCAGCGGTCAGCCTCTCCTTCTAAACCTTGTGTTTCTGCCCCTAATTATCTTGGTGGCCCTCCACAAGATTTGCTGTGCTCTGGTGAACTTGCTCCAGTTAGTCAATGTCCTTCTAGTACTGGGAACCCAGATATAAACAAATTAATACAAAACAAAACAAGCCCATACAGATTTGCCTAGAATTCACTTGTGAGGTATAGAAAAACCATGATTATTTTCCCTGAAATAGGTAATGGTAATCTCATTTGTCAAGTAGCAAACATAAACAGATGGCTAAGCACTACATTGGCTGATGTTGTTTAATGGATTCCTTTATACCTATTCTCAGTTGCAAAGCTCTAGTGCCAATTTTGGATGGAAAATAAACAGAAGGGCATCATCAAAGCATTTAACTGAATACAATTAAAGAATCCCTAATATTGAAGTTTTCCAGTAGTTCTTAGATTGAAATATTTAATTTGGACAATATATATGCAATGCATAAGCAGCAAAACTTCTCTGTAGATAAACTATAACATTTATATTTCTTTCTCCAAAACAGTATTTTAAAAAGACATTTTCTTCAATTAATATCAAATACCCACAAAAGAATGTACTAAGCTGGAATTTATGTTTTCAGTTGCAGTTTGGCTGTACTTTTCCACATCACTGCATACTTAGATTTGGCAAAGTTTAGAGTAGAATCTTAGTGTTAGCTAAATGCTCAAAAAGGCCTCCCAGAATATATAGCCAAAAACTGTATTCACCTGAAGCTTTTCTGAACTTCTTGAATCAGCAGTATTAAATGACATTTCAGACAAAAAGAAGCTCATTGACTTTTTATTTTTAGTAGCTTTTTTCCCTCTGGCTACGGATGTCATGAAAACAAAGTTTCCCCAGTACAGAAACTTTTGGTTTTCACTAGAATCTTACAAGAATAAAAAAAATCAGAACATGAAAGGTAGTTGAACTTATATTTTCAAGACAGAAATAATTTTCCTGGAATTAGGCTGCAGTGATCTTTCTTCCTTCCCTAAATTCAAACAGATCTCATTCTTTTTCTCTCCACCCTCAAAGCAAAAAACACTTAAATGAGTAATCCTCCTTAAACACCTGCAGTATGCTGCTAATGCAGTCTTCATAGCAGTACTGTATCCAGTGCTATTTCCTATACAAAATGAAAAATAAAACCATCTACTTAAGATACTTTTTTTATTATTATTGAGAAGGAAAAATACCTTGTTATTAAAATGATCTAGCATGGGATTTTGGTGTTTTCTCATTGCCAGTGTAAGAAAATAATTCAAAAATTCACACTGTCAAATAATTGCACTCACATGTATGCAATTAAGATGATTATTTATGTACTATGTTGATGAGAGTATAATATTTGTAAATTGTGCATATAAAGTGATTACTACGTTCTTCATATGAAAGCCAATCTTGAAACTTACTTAAACAAACAACAACAACAACAACAACCAAAAAACCCACAAAAACCACACAACTTTGCTGTTCAAAACATTGTGGTGGTTGTTACAGAGAAAGCAAATGGAAAAATCCAATCAAATATGTGATAGAATCCTTAATACTCTGGGTGAGGTGTTCCTACTTTGCAGTTCTCAAGATAACATCCTAAATAATAAATAAAACAGACAATATAAAATAAAAAAGAATTCTGAGTTATTTAAAATTTTATCAGCAAGTGTGAAAACGTCCAAGCCATTTGGCTGTTCTCAGCTCTTTGCACTTTCAGAGGAACATTTAGCAGGCTTCCAGCTATCTATGGTCAACAGATCTGGAGAATTAGAAATAACTGCTTTTAGCTGATAAGGTGCAATATATAAGCAAATTGGTGTTTGCAGAACATGTAATGTTCTTTTGATGTTTTTCATTGCAATCATGTTGTATCACTGGGCCTCTATCACACCTTTTCATGTCATGTTATACCATGTTGTATCCATATACTTGCTGTGACAAGGCTATATGTTGTGTGATAAAATGTAACTCATAGCCAGGGACAGGAATAAAAAACATTCTTGTTTCTTTCCTCCTACAAAGTAGTCTCTATGGATATTACTGGTATATCCTATACCTAGGAACAAAAAGACGCCCAGTTCACATTTGGCCCAGTTTTGGACTTATATTCAATAAAATAGAATAAAATCCAAAAGTAATTACTCCTGTTAGATTGCTGGAAATCTAGACAGACATCGGGATTACGCATGTGACCCTTCACAACAACGAGCTATTTCAGAATTAAGGAAAGACAAATGAGGTATTCCAAAGCTATTTGAAATAGCACGGTTTTCTCAGTTCTTCTCCAAATAACATTTATTCACTGAATGCATGTTTACCAAGTGCATAAATTCAGATTTGCCTTTTTCACCTTCTCTAGGATTTTTGTTTGGATTTTTTGTTTGCATGTTTCCTTGCATGTTTGTTTTCCCCTATTCATGATAATTCTATGAATAAACTCTTTCAGTTGATACAAAGCTGTGTTTTGGGAAAATAAAATGCAAACTCATTAATTTTACTCTAGCTAATTTATTGAAATGGAAAGGGAATGCATAAGAGGGAAAAAAAAAAAAGGAAATTCCATGCATAAAATCCATATGAACAGATTGTCTTATTACTGTAAGTTCCATTTCTCCAAGTAAGACTTCAGAGGACTGTAAGCAGCTGTGTTCTTGCAAATTTAGGCCTGGAACTGTCCATTTGATTTTGTCTTTTTCCTTTTTTCTTGTTTCTTTCCCCTCCTTTATACTGCTATTGAAAAAAAGTAAATAAAAATACCCACCAACCCCCACCACCAACCACCACCTCAAACAGACAGACATACACACACACGCATACACACACACACACACATATAACTGTGCACAGGTATTTTAAGTGGATGGGTAATACAAGAAGAGGTCATCTCTGAGGAAAACAAGATAGATCAGAACTAAAACTTGTTGATTAAAAATTTTTCATTGGAAAATAAGTATTTTCTACTATATTCTAAATCTACTAGCTTTTGTCATTATCAAACTACTCAAAATACTAATTTATTTTTAGGATGAGACAGGGTGGGTTTTTTTTGGTTTTTAGTAGCAACAACACCTGTAGCCACTGGGTTCAGTGTTCCTACCACACACTACTCAAAATTGTGTATTTAGCATTGTTTATACAAATTTCATTAAACTGCAATGGAATGAAAACTCAGATTTGTTGTTTTCAAAGAGCTCTTATCAATTTTACTTACAGGTCATGTTAAACTCCTTGCAGGAAATATGGGATTTAAGTATTTAATTATTGCTTATTCATATTTGGGGGTCAGGAGGGGATATTAGCAGTTTACAAGTCTAGACTGGGATGTAGTTTCCATTGCTTGCCTCAATCCAATGGAAATACTTCAGTAACTTCACTGGCCTGCATATCACGCACTTGATGAATAAACCAAAACCCCAGAAAGGCTTGTGGGGTTTTGCTTAGAATCATAGAATCATGGAATCATTAAGGTTGGAAATCTCTATAGATCATCAAGTCCAACCATCAGCCTAACACCACCATGCCCACTTCTAAACCATGTCCTGAAGTGCCGCATCCCATGCTTCTTGAACACCTCCAGGGATAGTGACTCCACCACCTCCCTGAGCAGCCTGTTCCAGTGTTTGACCACTCTTTCAGGAAATAAATTTTTCGTAATATCCAATCTAAACCTACTCTGGTGCAACTGGAAGACATTTCCTCTTCTCCTGTCACTAGTTACTCTTTCTTTTTTCTCAAACGTTTATTTTCTTCTCTCTTGTTATGGTTTAAGGGTTACCAGCCTGAAAGGGAAGGACTGGTGGTGTCTGTAGGACCCTGGAGGGTCAGAGATCAGTACTGTTCCCTCCCCTTTCCAGCCACAGTCTATTAAAAAACAGAGGTTTTCGCGGGCTTTTCCTTGTTTCCTGGGCTGCTTCCTGTCGCATGTGAGGGCGGCTGGGCCTAGCTCCACGTGCTCGGCAGCATCCACCACCATCCGCTCCTGGCACCACTGCGGTCCCTGGTGACGAGTCACAGCAGTCGCAGCGGCCACGAGGCACTGCTCGGACATTTCCACTCGGGACTACTGGGATCGGGTTTTGTAGATAGTTAAATATTCTTTGTCCCTTATTAATTCCCTTTCCTTTCCCCTGTTGTTTTCATTACACTTGTTACAGTTTTAACTTCCAACCTTGTGCGAAGCATCTTTTTTTTTTTATTCTCTCTCTATTCCCTTTTCGTAATCCTTCCCCTGGGAGGGGCAGGGGCAATACAGAGAAAATCCTGCTCTCTCTCTCTCTGACCCTTAAACAGAGACATCTCTATAAAAAAATCAGTGAACACATGTGTTTGTGGGTTTTGTTAAAGAAATTTTTCCTTGCCTCTTTTCTTGTTATTTAGATGAGAGAGCAAGACACAGTTATTTGGTCTGATTTTTCTTAGAAAGTGAATTTTAAGTCTGGATGCTAAAACTTTTGGTCAGTGAGTTCTATGACTTGTTCCTATAAAAAATATTATTTATTCCACTTGCATGTTCAAATCCCAAAAGCTTTGTATAGATAATTGCATTCTATGCGCAGCTGTGAGCATGACAATAAGCAATCAGTCAATTCCATTACTGTGAGGTTGATACTGTGAGGGCTATACCAAGTGTCATTTGCTTCTCTGTAACACATGCACAACACACTCTGAGTTCCACTGTTTTCCTGTTATTACATTTTAAATCATACAGCTAACAATAGTTTTATAGTGACTTTAGAAACATGTCTGCTATGAATATAAATACCAAGAGACTAATAATTCTGTTTAAAAAAACAGGATTTTGATTTAGAAATAGGAAAATATATTTTTTTTTCCTTTTTAATAATAGAGTAGTAGCAGTAATAATAATAATAATTTGTTATAAAATTTTATTAAATTGTATGCCTATGGTCAGAACATAATTTTTGTCTGTTAATATCTACCATCAAAATGAAATGAAAGGGCAATGACAATGAAAAATCTCCTGATTTTTAATGGATCTTAACAAGAACCCACAAAAAATACCTAGAAATTTATCTTTTGTACAATGCCATAATTGTAAAAAAATATTCATTTTAAATAACTGAAAAGAATACCACTAAATAATACAGTGTTGCAGACCTCACATCTGGGGAGTGCTGTGCTGACCTGTTGAAAAGTATTTTCCCTTGCCTGTGGGATTTTTTCCCCAAAGGAGGGCAAATTCTGAAATGGTAAAAAAGCCACCAGCATAATTTCTGGTATTTTTCTCAGCAAAGGAAGGTGGAAGCATATGCTAGTTTATTCAAAGGAGTAAGTTTGCTTTCCTTGTGTTTGCAACATTAGAGGTAAAAGACACTCTAAACAGAACTTATATAGAACTTTATGCATTTTCACACTGCATTGTTCTGACAGTCCTTTTTCTGCAATGTTAAGGACAATATTTCACTCATGGACTCATTGTCTGTACATATATCCACCTGAAAGTAAGTAGAGACTGTCAAGAACTCTTAAATTACTGTAAAACATTATGCTTAGCACATTAAGTGTGAAATAAAAAGGAAAATCCTTATTTTTCTCCCAAATCAGTCATAAAAAAATTTGAAGGTTGGATTATATCATTATGGTAAAGGACAAATTTTTTTTATTCTCCAAGTTCTTGAGTGGTAGAGTATCTGGAGGAAACCTCCAGTTCTGTGCAATCAGGGGTCCCAGGCAGTTCTTTATTGATGTCCCAACTCTAACTCCAAGGCACCTGTAAAGTTTCCTGCCTGTTCCCACTGGCAAGACAGTTCCAGCAGCTGGAGAGCTCAGAGACCTGCTAAATTAGGAGCTGTAGAATAAACTAAATTCCATTATTTCAGAAACCAAACTGTTCCACAAGAGATAACCTGGGTAGTACAGGATACGATATTGTTGGATGAAGCAACAGAAACTTCAAATTGTTTTGCTTCCCAGAAATGTGTCTAGCAGAGACAACAGTATAAGCAAGACAACAGTGTAAGTCTATTTACAGCCTCAGATTGCTGGTGGAGATGTCATCACAGTGAGAACTGATAAAAGACTGAGTGATGCTGGGCCAAGAAGTGAGGCACAAAACATTGATAGATTTAGGTGTGAATAAACCACCTAAACTTAGTTTACTTTAAAGTGTGTGTGAGTGGTGATATAGCTTTTTGTATACAGGACAGTTATCAGAATTTTTTCTTCTTTCATCAACAAAAAAAGAAATCATGACATATTCCCGATTTTAAACCATGGCCCTCTTTTCACTGGACTGGTTGCATGTAACTAAGAGACAATTGCAAGTAAGTACCATTTTCTTCCAGGTAAATATCCTGGTCCTGAGAATATTAATTAACTCCTGAATTTTTCATTAAAAGATATGGTTCAACATTTTACTTAATTAAAGCTGATTTGAACGCAAAATTAATACTGATCTTTGAGGAAACTTAAATTGAGGTCTGAACTGTGTCCACTATGAGTTTATACATATGAAAGTAAATATTCAAAAAACCCACAAAAAGTATCAGAGAGGAAGGAAAATATATTTCATGTGAGGAGTTAGAATGTCTGAGATGATGTTATCAAAAGAGTGTGGGTCATGGCAAGCCCAGTCAGAGCAATGCAAGAAACGAGAAAGGTTAAGGCTAAGGAAGAAATAAACTGAATTATTGCAGTCCTACTAACAATTTTCTACCACTCAAAAAAAACCTGTCAGTAAGAGAGTGCACAGATGCAGCACGACAGAGAAAAGTCTAATGATCTCTTGTGTACAAACACTGCCAGATTAGCTGTGAGTAAGCATTATTAAACTAACAATTTGTGCAGTTAAGACATTTTGCTATGGCTGTCTTGTGAGACATAACAGTTTGGCCTGAGACAATCATTGCCACACTTCTCTGGTCTGAGTTGCACATTGTTTTTCTTTGCCTGTCTTTCCCAACCCTCCAATCACTTTGTTGGTGACATCTTTGGCTCAAAATGTCTCTCTGGCATTTGATTTTTTTTTTCTTAGCACAGTGTGTGTTATGGTTTAAGGGTTACCAGCCTGAAAGGGAAGGACTGGTGGTGTTTGTAGGACCCTGAGGGGTCAGAGATCAGTACTGTTCCCTCCCCTTTCCAGCCACAGTCTACAAAAAACCGAGGAGGCCCGAGGTTTTCGCGGGCTTTTCCTTGTTTCCTGGGCCGCTTCCTGTCATATCTTGGGACGGCTGGGCCTACCTCCATGTGCTCAGCAGCATCCACCACCATCCGCTCCTGGCACCACTGCGGTCTCTGGTGACGAGTCACAGCAGTCACAGTAGCCACAAGGCACTGCTCAGACACTTCCACTCGGGATTACTGGGATCGGGTTTTGTAGATAGTTAAATATCCTTTGTCCCTTATTAATTCCCTTTTTCCTTTCCTCTGTTGTTTTTTTCATTAAACTTGTTACAGTCTTAACTTCCAACCTTGTGTGAAGCATTTTATTTTCTCTATTCCTTCTTTTTTAATCCTCCCCCTGGGAGGGTAGGGGACAATAGAGAGAGAATCTTGCTCTCTGAGCTTTAAACAGAGACAGTCTGCTTTTGTGATATGTCTTTTCATTGATTCCCAGTTATTGCATGTTTCTTTTCTTTTTCTTTAATCTCTAAAATCAGTTTTACTTGGTTCACGAGGTTATTTACCAGCAGTGATTATTACTTAACCACTATAATTTGCATTTACAGACTGGAACCTCCTGATATTACCCTGTGTTTGCACTTCTCCATACCACATTTCACTCTAGACAATTCCATTTTATGCAAAATAACTACTTGTTATTGCTGTAAACCAAAACCACACCAAAGCAAATGTAGACAATACTACCTGACTACTAGGTAACTTCTATCACAGCTGCACAACCTTGAAATCAGCTCAGGCCTAAACAAGCCCAGACAAGTCCTGAGCCACAGCACTGTCCGGCCAGGCTATGGCCTGTTTACTACAACTGTACCAGTATCAAACCTGTCATGAGATTGAAAATGTGGCTAAAAAAACCAAATAAATACCTGGATCATTGTCCTGCATACTGTTATTTTCTGGGATAATTTTAATCTGGCTAATGTTTGGGAATGATTGTATGGGTTGCAGCTGCTCCATTAACCATAGTCTTGCTTAAACATTTCAAGCCTTGATTCAGAGATTGTATAAGGTTGATTTAGAAAGAAATTGAACATATTACTGTATGAAAGGGAAGTTGTGTTGGAGAGATAAATTTAGAAATGTAATCTTTTCAAGTAGATAGATTTTGCTTGGGTGAGGGCTGAAAGAAAAGTGATACAAGACTATTTGTGTTTAAGGAGAAAGGCTAGGATCATACCAAGATCCTAGATCTAGGCAGAACATAGAAAAGGACTACTCCTGATAGAATCTTTTTATAACAGTCTGAATATTCTATTTGGATTGTTATTTTACTCTCACAAAAAAAAGATCTGGTATTTTATAATTGTTGGAATTATTTTGCCTAAACATGTACGGATAAACATTGCAACATAGAAATTGTTTAAATTTCAGAATCTTGTATTATTGTTATACAGAATAGTGGGTGGGATTCAAGAAAAAAATGAACTGCTTAAACCACAAATAAACTGACAATGTTTTCCTATTGAATATGAGGCTCTAATTATTAGTAGTATGAAAGGGACATTACAAGCAAATGAAAGCCTTATGCTCTGTCAGACATGTACAAAATATATAATTTTCTTCTAAAATAATATATTTTATAGTTGCTATATAATCTCTCACTACTAGCTTCTTATTATTTTATGTATTCCTTTCTATACAATAATTTTAACACAGTCCAGTTTGCCTATGTTATAACGTTTACCCTTCATGTAATTTAATCTCAGAATTTTCAGGTAAAATATTTATTTCCAGTACCTGGGACTTCAAATCTCAATTTTAATTTAGAAATACTTCTAGCTTTCACAGTTGCAAAGAAGGTCATGGGAATATAACTTTTCCTCAAGACAAAAAGCACAGAATATAAATTACAAAGGAACTTTTAAAGATATTTTGGTTATTTTCAAGAGCCATGAAAGCAATGGGAGAAAAACATCAGTTCTCATTACTACCTTTTGTATTTGTTTTTGGTGGATTTTTACAACAGAAAAACTAGTTGATTAAATATTTCTGAACCAAATAAATTTACTTGCATGAATTAATATAAGTTGCTGACAAGGATAATATTCACCTCAAAATCAATGTGTATGCATTGAATGTTTAGAAAATAGTTCATCTATTAACAATACCAAACACATTTTTGAACTCTTTAAAATTTTATTTCTGCTGAAAAGCAAGTGGCCTTGGATTGTGACTTTGTTCTTTTTTAAGATTATTTTTTCTGTAATTGAATAGGTAAGAATGAACATCACTGAAAAGAAACATTCTTGAAGAACAAGAAATTGTATTTCTGTACAAATAGGAAAAAAATCCACAGCTGTTTAAACTAGCCAATTTGAGAACAATTTTTTGTTTTTAAGAGCTAAATCACAAAGACACAATGAATAAAATGATGTCTTCAATCTGTATTTTAAGAACTACTGGTATCAGTAACATTGCTTGTATAAAATAACCCTCCTATAGCCTATGAAAATGCAATGTAAAAAATACTGTCTACAATCAATCCTAAAAATTAAATATGTACATAACTTTGAAAAGCCTGGCAAAGGGAGATATATTTCACACCATTAAACCTCCAAGTGTCTTTTTTTTCCTGAAGTGAAACTACAAAACCAGCTGGACTCTCTTATAGCATGAATTAATTCGAGAAGAAATTTAACAAAAAATAAGGAGAAAGAAAAGAAAAATTACACGTAAGCAAAAAACGCAACAAGGAAAAAAACTGCAGCAGCAATGACACAAGTAAATCATTACTGAACTTGGCCAAGTATATTTAATAAACAATTGTATAAAAGATTAAAACTGCCTTGTATCTTAATGGGAGATTGTGTTTGGAAGAATCAAACATGTATTAGAGCAATACGTTCATCGGTAGCTGTTAGTTCATCCAAATGACTTAGCTGCAGGATGCCTTTTGTGCGTCATAAAGCCTCTTCAAACTGACAAACGTTCTGCCAGTTGCTGAAGATGCATGGCTATTGTGCACAGCAAGGACTGAATATGTCGTTACAACCCTGTGTATCTCTAATCTGTATTGTCATGTGACAGCTCAAACCTGGAATGAGGCCTTGAAGGCACAAGAACTAATGAACTCTGCCTGACATTGGAAAACTAAGCCATCACCTACATGCAGTGGCTCTTTTCTTTAGACTGTGTTGAGGAAAATTTCCTAATCACACAGAATCACAGAATATTAGGAGTC
>NW_010182570.1:0-12886 GCF_000695765.1 Mesitornis unicolor | reverse complement strand
CTGCAAATGCATCCCTGCACAGAAGTCCTTTACACTTAAAATCACATCATTCCAGTCATCAGTGTCAGCTGCCCAGATGATGTTGTGTTTGCTCTCTCCCCGATCTGGGTCAGTAAACTCTTGCCTTCAGGCTCCCCAAAACCACGCTGCTTCCCCTCTGAAGGACTCTCTATGTCCAATACTCTCCTGTCTGGTCTAGGAGCTCAAGTGTGAATGTGCCAGCTGTAAATATTTCAAGAGAACCAAGGAGCAGGGACTGATCAACCTAAAAAGGTCCTTGCTTTATAGATCACCTTTCCATACAGTGCTGAGAGGGCTCGGCATCGGTGAAGCTGCTCTTGGTTCCTCTGCTGGAGGAGTTGGTGTGGTGGTTTCTACTCAGTGTATCCTCTCCCTGTTAAAATCTTAGAGGAGAGAGTTCTGGAGGTAGAGATGGATTTTCTGTATCTGATTTTTGTCCTTTGAGGAGCTGCAAATTCCTCTGAGTTTCACCTAAAAATCTAAGACAAATTGGGGCCTCTAAGCAGCTCCCTTATGCACAAAATTTCCTATGTACCAGAGCCATCTTCCTTCTGCCTCTTGCAGTTCCTGTAATGTGGATGTTTAATTCGCTTTGTCTGAACTCCTTGTTTTTAATATTCTCATTTGTTTCGTAGTTGGATGCGAGTGATTCGAGCTCCAGCAGCAACCTTTCGCTTGCCAAAGTTAGGCCAAGTAGCGATCTTAATAATAGCACTGGACAATCTCCTCATCACAAAGTTCAGAGAAGCATATCTTCCAGCCAGAAGCAGCGGCGGTACAGCGATCACGGTGAGCAGTCCTCAGTGCTGCAGAATGTAGTCATTAGATTCCATTTTTAGTTTGTCTCCATCCCCCAGAGGTAAGGAGGATGACACCGGTGTAGCTCCCAGCGTGGCAGTTAAATAATTTACTGAATAACTGATGTTTGGTTTGTTACAAAGCCTGCAAAAACTCTCTTACTCTGCTTCGTGTCGTCTGTGCATTCCTGACAACGTCTTGTTGTAGAGAATGCCACAACACCCTTTTTGGATGAAAAAAAGCCCAGCTCCCCCCTTTGCTCCCATATGTCTGCTCTGCTTTGGTTTGCCTTTGACACGAGTAGGTCAACCTGCGTCAAAAACGTGAAGAAACATCCTTCTGCCAGCGTTTCCTGAGGGTACTGTCGCTCAATTGTCCTGCAGGAATTCAGTTCCTAAAGATCAGGGACTGGGACAAACTTGACATTCTTCTGCTTAGTGAGTGTGCAAGATGGTGGCTTACGGTTTTCTGAATATCTTCATCTTCCTGCCCAGACATGAACTCATAAAAGAGTCTCTGTTTAGGTCCATTTTTAAATAATTCAAGTGCATTCAGAGGTTGCTTTCCCTGGGGAGTCTCCTGGGATGACAGCTACTGTGTTCTGTGATGCTTTTGTTGTATTTTTATATCTATATATAGATACATATAAAATATATATTTTATGTGTGTACGTATATAAAAATATGTATTTTTGTGTGTATATAAATATATTGATATATACATAAACACGTACATGCACACACACATATATAAATAATATATTCATTTATATGTATTTTTATGTGTATATACATACACTTCTGGATTAATTGTTCTAGGAGGGCTGCTGGTGGTCCTGGGTTATCACCAGGTCTGTGTCTCAGTAGCCCGACTTTATCCAAAATCACCTTGAACAGCGTGTGCCACCGTCTGGTTTGAGTGAGTCGGGGGCCTGTTAAGTGCCTTTAAGATGACTCTAAAGAGCTTTTAATTTTGATAATGTAAATTATCACCTTTTTGCATCTCTGATTCCCAGCGTTAACTGTGTCAATTCCCACGTGTGAATACATTTCTGTTGCAGTGAGAAGCAGCTACTGAATTTCAGAGAAGAAAAACCCATTTCCTGACTCTCTTCTTTGTGTTTTAAGCTGGACCATCCATCCCCTCGGTAGTGGCGTATCCCAAAAGGAGCCAGACCAGCACTACAGACACCGACCTCAAAGAGGAGGGAGTTCAGGCACGAAAATCCAGCAGCAGTGCCGTGGCAGGAAGAGGCATTGCCCCGGCCAGCCCAATGCTCGGAAACGCCAGCAACCCCAACAAAGCTGATATTCCTGAGCGTAAGAAAGGTTCGGCTGTTCCTAGTGTAAGTAGAAACACTTCTTTATCGAAGCCTTGAGCTGTTAAAGCTGTGATTTCTCAGGAGTGCTGATTTTACTTCTCATTCACCGAGAGTAGATGTAGATATCTCATATTTTTCCATTTCTTTTCTCTTGCATCAGTCACCTAGGCAAGTTACATCTTAATATTCCTGAAGTAGTTAGTAGGTATTAATAATTAGCACTGGTAACTATTAGAGAACACATAATTTAGGTATTAAAAATCATTTAAAGAAAGAAACCTGAACCCAAAGGCTGTCCCTTGAAATTCCACGTGAGTTAGATTATTTCTGATGTCACCAACTTCTGTGATCTCTTCTGTGTTATCTGTGCAGAAGAATAAAATCTCTGGTTTTATTATACGGGTTTTTGTAGTTTCGTGTGTGTAAGGAGCCAGCTGATCTTTGTTCTCAAGCTATTCCAAGTCCTAGTTGGTATATTAAGATTATCAAAGAAATGTAGCTCTAAAAACCATTTCAAGGTGTATTTAAACCCGTATTTAAGAGCAGTCTGCCTGGCTTTTGGCCTTGTGGGCTTCCCCCAGCTGCCCCTAAACCTCAGCAACAAAAAACCAGAGTCTTGTAACATTTAATGTCTAAAACTTTGGGATTTTGCATTGAAAAACTTCCTTGTTTTCAGAAGAAATAACTTCCCAGGCCTTTATTCAGCTTGCAATGGAGTGATTTTATGTTTTGGTCGTGTACTCAGCACCATCTCTTACAACAGAGGAGAGCAGAACTTCAGAGCTCGCAGCTTTTTGACCGTCTGAAGCAAAAGAAGTAAAATAAGATTTATTTTGCTTTATTGGCCAGTAACATGGAATTAGACTTATGATGGCACTCAATTAGCATTTAAAATTGTCTCTGTTTATAGCTCTCAGACTGTGCAAACTCTCTTTTTCCTGTTTTTTTTCCCTTTTCAAACACTTAAGTCCTAAAATGTGATGAGAAAATCACTGAAGAGACAGAAAAATACTGCTTAAAAGCCATTATTGCTTGGACAGAGCAGAACTGGTCCTCGCTGGAGAGCCTTAGCCAGTTTAGTGCTGCTTTATTAAATTACAAAGCCTACAAGCATGCACTTAAGGGTAAGTGCTTGTAGAGCGGACGCCTACGGCTGGGCTTGGAGTAAGGGGCTCCAAGCTGCACTTGTGAAGTTGATGGAGTGTTTAAACTCCTTTAAACTAAATAGTTCTGCACGCTGAACAAGTGCACATGAAAAAGCTCCAGGTTTCGTTGGGCAAATGCCAAATAAATAACAAAAACCTGCTGCAGGGTTGCATAGTTAGGAACTAATAACTGCTTGGTTTAATTGCTCCTTGTTTCTTACTCACAGCTTTGAGTTTTTCCTTAGTCCTTGTTGTCCCACAGCCCTTAGAGTAGCTTTAAGGAAAGTGGGAGAGGAGAGTAAGTGGTTTGAAGAACAGATTTGTAAAAATTACTAGTACTACTACTAATAAAGCTCATAAGCGAACAGATTGGTTCATTATTGTACGTCAGGGGTTGTCATTCCATCAGTCACAGAATCTCAGAGTAGCAGGAGTTGGCAGGGACCTGGAAAGCTCCCCCAGTGCAACCCCTGCCAGAGCAGGATCACCAGAGCAGTCACACAGGAACACGGCCAGGGCTTTGGGTGTCTGCACACAAGGAGACTCCACAACCTCTCTGGGCAGCCTGGGCCATGCTCCATAACCCTCACACTCACAAAGTTTGGCCTCATGTTCAGCTTGAACCTCCTGTGCTCCAGCTTGGGACCATTGCCCCTTGTGCTGGCATTGGCCATCCCAGAGCAGAGCCTGGCTCCTTCCTCCTGACACTGCCCTTTCCCAATGGATCCCCAGGAATGAGGGCACCCCTCAGGCTCCTCTGCTCCAAGCTCAAGAGCCCCAGCTCCCTCAGCCGCTCCTCAGCAGGAGATGCTCCACTCCCTGCAGCATCTCTGTGGCCCTGCTGGACTCTTTCAAGCAGTTCCTGTCCTTCTGGAGCTGAGGGCCCAGCACTGGACCCAAGATTGCAGCTGTGGTGTGAGCAGGGCAGAGCAGAGGGGCAGGAGAACCTCTCTGCCCTACAACCACCCCTTCTCATCCAGCCCAGGATGGCGTTGGCCTTCTTGGCTCAAGGACACATTGCTGGCTCATGGGCATTGCTGCCACCAACACCCCAGGTCCTGCTCGTGCTCCTCTCCTCAGTCCTCATGCTCTGTCTACTCTTGACACCAGTTTTGGGCTTCCCGTGCTGTCCCCCCATGCAGTGTGGTCACAGTCAGGGATTAATGGTCTGTAGGTTGGGTGAACAAAGAAGTCCATAACTAAAGAACTTCCTTGATGAACTGTGACAGGTCGTACGCTAAAATGTCTAAAGGCCCCGATACCAAGACTGTATTCTTGCTAAAACTGAAATTTGAAAGCTTGAAATGCTGCAATCTTGTCTCAGGACCTGTGAAATCTGAACAAAAAGGGGAAAAATTCTCTACTGATCCTTGCCGTTGCATTCCAGAGAGCTGGGAAAATGCATCTTTAGAGTCCTCTGATTTCAAATAGGAATACCACAACTTGTCCACTCCCAAATGGAAAAAATCATAGCCTTTAAAGTTTGATCCAGCACAGAGATTGCGGTCTTGCCTTTCTAGATGTGCAGCGTGACGGCACCTTTTAATGGGCTGTGGTGTCTTCTCCAGGGAAATAAACACATAGTGTTCAAAGGAGCAGGTGGAGAGAAGGAAACCACCCTTTGCTGTGCATATTTCCCACCAGAAAACCACTGATATTCTAGGTGCTTCATCCTTTAACGTGTGTAGGAATACAGAGCAAAATGATATGTGGATATGGGTAAACCTCAGTGTCCCAGGGGTTTGCACAGGGGAACTTCTCCAGAGACAAAACTTGACGTTGGGTGCACAGTTTCATTGGTAGCAACTTTAGTGAAGAGAGGGGACTTTGCACAATGACCAATATCAGAGGAAAGTAGAAGAATCAGTGTTTTTTAGCAAATCACCAGGTTTGAAGATAAGGGATGAATGAGGACTGAAGTACGAGGAAGGGACTTTGGCTGCTGCTTGGTGATTGCCTGTCCCCGAGGAGTGTGCAGTGAAGAACACTTGAGAGTCCTTGAGACGACTGCATGCATCTCATGGCTTAATTAATAGTTCTGCTCATCTGAAATACTCTTGATGCTCTGCAGTTTTTAACACCAGGAGGTTACGCAGTTTGCACTTCAGTTTTTATTGTACGTTCACATCGAGGGGTGTAAAAAGCCAGCAGTGTTTTAAGCAGAGGAGGTGGCTTCGCTGTTAAATCCGCAGAGATTGCACTGCTGAGACTCCAATATTTTACCTGAGGGCTCTGGAGGAGCTTCTGCTGCTTGTTGAGAACACTTCACTTTAACAGTTTTATTGCAGGTTCGGAAACAAACCAGGTTTGGCTTCTCTCCTTTTGTGCTTGAAAAGTTTTCCCTTTATTTTCTCTTTCTCCTCCTTCCCCTGATTCTCTGCTGTTGACCATTTAATGAAACCTTTTCTAATGCTGTTTTCAAACCCGCTGAATTTCCCTTGTAGCAGTAATTCCTCCAAGAGCTGCAGAAGGTCAGTTGAGCATGAGCCCCTGCCTGATTTTAGTGGCATCCTGTGCTGATCCAGGCGCTGACCACTCGTTCCCTCCAGCCGCCTCCTCCACGACTTCCCCAGCAGTGACATTTCAACTTACTGATGTTTTAATTTAAACAGCCTCTTCTGCTTCCCGCTTTGCCCCGTGATCCTTTTCTTTAATGACAATTTTTAGAGGTGTTTTTTCCCCCACTTTCCAACCCGTGTTAACGTTCTTGGGGTGGGCAGAAAAATACAACGTTAAGGCTTGCTGGCTTTATTTCCTCTCCAACCTGGGGTGCATGTGTTTACCTGGAGCACCGTGCAGTTGCATTTACCTGTGTATAACTGTGTTATCTGTGAATTACCCAGCTTCTCAGTCGCTCCTGGAAAATTGACCGCCAGCTGGGGCATATCTCCACCCTCTTTCTCTGTAAAGACAGAGGCAAAGTAATTCGATTTCTTTTCTCCCCTCTGAAGTAAGCTCTGTAGTTTAAGTTCCCCCGGTTCTCCTGTCCTCAATGTATTATGCTCGTATTTAAATGTGTATTTCTTTACATGTCTAATTAAAATTCTCTGCAGTTTGTCTCTTTAATTTGACTTATTCTTCCCTGTTAAACTTGTCCGGTGTTTGATACTATTTTAATATTCAAACATCCGTGTTAACCTTCCCACTGAATTTTACCACATTTGTTTCTTAAGTCTTTGCTTTTCCTGTCTTGTTTAAGGGTGTGATTTTAACTTAAAGGAAAAGTCTACAGTCTACAAGTGGTAAAGTGTTTCAAATGTAGGCTATAAAGATGTAGGCTATCCAGATGTAAATGGATGCTGAATTTGTAATTCAGACCATAGGTAATTAAAACCCTTAAATGATACTGACTTTGAGCCATCAACATGAAATGCAGGAGCAACTTATTAGAATTATTTGCATTATTCCTTAAAAATATTGGAAGGTGTTTATATGTAAACTTATTTCATTTATTGCAAGTTTTGTATCTGCGTAGAACTAGCATGAAGTAAACCAGCCTTCAATTATTTGTAGACTTCACCCCAGAAAAGCCGCTTTTTGGGGAATAACGAAGCTGTGCATTTCGAATTGTAGAATAACACGGCCCCCGGAGCGATGACGCGGCGCAACACCTACGTCTGCAGTGAGAGAACCACAGCCGATAGGCATTCGGTGATACAGAACGGCAAGGAGAACAGGTACATGGCATCTCATCCTATGCTCTGTGTCCCTTGTCTTCACATCCCCCAGAATTGTTAAAAATCAGTCATGTTTCAGTGTCGTTCGTGAGGAAAGGTGAGTACGCATCTGTGGTTGTGCAGCACCTGTAAGTATGTTGGGGTTTTTCACTGTGCTTCATTTTTATGGTCTGTGTGCTCAGAATGTAGAAGAAAAAGCCAAATTTCTGGTTGAATAACTTGTCATGTTTGTACAGCCTTCGTCTTCTATCACTTGTTAACTCCTGTGGCCAAACACGTGTGCTTGCAGAAGAGGTTTGTTCAGTGTCAGGCTACAGATCCATCTCCCTCGGGCTGTTCTCTTCTTACATTTCACTCTAAACTCCACGTTGTTGGGATTATTCGGAATATTGGGGTTTTTTTGGTATTAATTGGAATATTGGGGTTTTTTCGGCAAAGTCTCAGGGAGAAATTAATTATTTTCTAAGCAGAGATGAAGCACTGATAGACCTTTGTCACAGACTAACAAGGTTCCTGACTGATGGCCTTGTAGTGCAACTGCTTCCCAGTATTTACAGAACCCCTCTTGAGAAGAGAAGCACTGATATCTCCCTATTTGGAGTGAAAACAGTCAGAAATACCAGGTTTTCTCTTACAAAATATAAAATGCTGAGTGCTCTCTTACTTTACTGAGTATAAAATACACTGACCGTGCAGTGGAATTGGCATTAACCTGTCCACGTGTTGGCACCGTGGCCACATCTCATCCCAAAGACTGAGGAGAGCTGAGGAAAATAAATACAATAGCGAGCATAGGCATTATGTGTAGATTAACACGCGTAAAGAAAACCACCACGTTTCCTGGCTGGCCAACCAACTGGTTTTAATGGGATTTTACTGATCTCAGAAGCTGATAGGAATGAAGTAGGTGATGGTTGCCAGGAGAGCGCCCAGATAGCCAATACTTAATAAAAATGCTTAATAAAGTACTTAATAAAATACAGTAGTTAATAAAATACTTAATAAAATACAGTACTTAATAAAAATGCTTTAGCTTGGAGGGGTGTGTACCTCTCTCCTACTCTTCCCAATTTTCTCTTCCTCTTCTAATTTTATGCTGTATTGTAAAGGATGGGAAGAAAATACTTCTCTTCTAGAGCATGTTGAATAAGCCACCATTAATTTGCACAGAATTTTCCCCTCCCTTTTGGCAGCTCGTAAGAAAGAGTGGCAAAATAGCAAAGTTAACACAAAATCTGCCCCTTGTTTGATTCCTGGAGCATTTAGGGCTAAAGAACATGGTTTTGGGTGCTGTTGCTTTGTGTGTGTGTGTGTCTCGGCCTTCACTTGTTCATGTCACCCAGTTTGTTGAGATGAAAGCTCACCATTCTTCCTTTGATTTGATGTTAATGCCTTTTTTTTTCTTTCCAAACTGGCTTTGAGTAACAAATCTTTCTATCCGAAATAGCTTTGATTGGATTTAATCACCTGATTTCTTGGTTTAACAACGTTGTGTTCACCTCTAATATCTTTGCAATATCTTGTCTAGAGTTTATTACAATTTTTAAAGTTATTAGATATTTTTTACTTGAAATTGAGATGTTCCTTTAATTTAGGAGTAACTTTGTGCTCATAAGGAGCTGTCTTTTGAAGTTATTACATAGATTTTTCTCAGTTTTTTGTTTCTCAGCAAACAACTCTTTCAGGTTTGTCACGGATGGGCATTAAGCTCAAATTTACCATTGAGTGGTACTTGGCAAGTGTATTAACTCTATTTTATATCTGTAATTGGTTATCTTATGTCATTTACAGGTTATTGTCAATATGGTATCCAAACATCACTTACCCTGCGAACTTTGTCTTTTCACTGTCAGGAAAAGGAAAATAGAATGGCTTTTATTGTGTGGTTTTGGTCATTACTTTTTATTGTTACTCTTTATAGAGAGTTAAAACAAGAAAAGATGCAGCACAGAATTTATATCTGAATATATGTTGTTGCTGTAACAGGGCAAAGGCTCGACTGCTCATGAAACACAGGGCCCTTTCATACAGGGTAAATAGAGATGGTGATTGATGAGACTGGCTCCTCAGAGCGCGTTCTGCCTGCCTTAGGTGTTGCTGTAGTATCTCTGATATTGCTGTGCTCTCAACTTCAGAAACTTGCCTCGTAGAAGGAAAATCATTACAAGATGTGAAGTAGAACCTAAGCTTTGTATCAATCCAAGCTTTTGTTAAAAATGCTTTTGGAATTTTTATTGGTGGCAAGCATTACAGGCAGGAGGAATTCCCATACATGATTGATGGATTGCTAACTGGATTTTAGATTTTTTTCCATAGCCAGTCAGACCAGCTCAGTGAAACCTTGGGATGCTCACCTTGAACAACTGTAGCATTTGTAAGGCAAATGGTTTGCAGCAGCCTCGGATTTTTAATGAGCCTTGGCACTAATTGGTGAACGTCAGCTCGCTGTTGTGTGCTCCCAGGCTGGCCATCCAGGAAAGCTGCTTTCTAGCAAAACTCGGAGGAAAAAATAGCAGTGCCTTGATATGGTACTTGATACTCATTGATACTTGTAGCTGTCACATCTTTGGAGGCAGATGACTAAAGAAAACTTGGGTCTAATGTATTTTAAAACTAGATTATTTGTCCTTTATCCTCTGTAACAAATTGAGAGGGAAGGACCTAGAAGTGACCAATTATTTGGGGATTACTTGACCTTGGGGTACTGCTTTTGATATTAATGCCCATTTCCCTGCAGTGTCTCGGTACCCTGGGGTAAGGCAGGCTTGGTTGCAGTAGTGGTTGTAGTTGGCATCCTGCTGGATTCAGTCTGTGTAGCCGTGGAGTAACTTAGAAGTGAATGTGCAGTGTCGTGAAGCTGTCACTGACAGTTACTGATCTCTTAACCTCTGTATTTCTGAATTAAAATTGCCTTCCTTCTACAGCAGAGTTAAGATGAGTGACACATGGTGTAGTAGCCTGAAAGGCCCAATATGTCTTGAGGCCTCTCTGTTTTCTCCCATCCTTATCATAACTAGATAACGTGAAGGCTACAAAGAGTATTTTGGCCCAAAGGAGAAATATTTCTATTTTAACGTGTTACACAGCTGGCTGTTCTGCTGAGACGACACTGTAGACCTTCCTTCAAAGCCTGAATGGTGATTTACTGGGGAATTTAAGGTTGGGGGCCAGGCAATAAGAGATGTTCTTTAACGGTCATAACCTCTTCCTCCAGAGAACACCAGGAGTTACTCATTGCCTGCTACATGTACAGCTTGATTAATGGCATTTGGACCTCTGGCCTTGTCAAACACCATGGCTGTGCTGGTTTTGATTGTGCCTGCGAAGTCCCTTGGTTCCCAGGTGTAGATTTGAAAGCTTTGCCTAACCCACATTGATTTGTCTTCATTCCAAACCTAAAGTGTTTCACTGCAGCAACGGAGCTATCGTCAGTCTCTTGCCAAGTGCAGCTGGTGGGGTTTTTAATGCATTTTGCTAATGTTAAGTCAAACACGGGTTACATCAGTGCTTTATACCGGTGCTTTGGCACAGAACATAGAGTCACTCAGGTTGTGTACGTCAAGGAGGGCACCACCACGAACTAACACTGCTGGTAAGAGATGTCGTAAGGATGCTCTTTACGGGGAGCGCAGCGCAGTTACTGCTGTTTACTGAGCGGGCTGTTTGAGTCGGTGTTCTTTGATAAACCAGTTAACAGAAGGAAAAGTGTGCTTTTTTTCTATGCAGTAGTGTGTTGTTGGTCCATCACGCTCTTCTTTCTGCCTCTGCCTGAACCCAAACCCCCTCGCAGCCTGACAGCAATGTTCGCTGACGCAGCTAGCCCTGCTTCAGTTTGCACTCCATCCTTCTCCAGTGTTCGGCTGCGGCATCAGAAGTCGATGTCCGTGTCGGCCTCTGTGCACACGAAGATGATGTTGCCTCCAATAGACAATGGCGCAGATAACTTCAGGCCCATGTAAGAACCCCCGAATCCTTGTGACACTAACTGATACCCACCGCTTCTTAACTTTGTGCTGTGGAGTTGTAGTCCTAGCTCGTTTCTAGTATCTATTGCCCACAAGGTGTGTCTTTCCTCATTTATTTCAGTCTCGTTCACATTTGTCTCGTGGTGTGCCAGGCTGTCTGGGACATAATCCTGCAATGATGAACCTGCTCTTAGGAGGATTGGACATGCCCTATTGCCAAAGTTTGGGGGAGACTGACACTGTGTATCCTGAAGGACTTCACTACTTGGTTTGCTCGTAGAGAGTTTTGTGGAGGATACTTTCAAATGAGGACGATTTTCAAAGCTGTATATATTAAAAAGTAGAGGGAGAGACTACCTATTGCTTCTCTTTCCTGGGAGGAAACTTTACTCGTCTACTCTTTTATCAGTCTTCTCAGTGAAACCCCGTACACTTAGTTGATCCGGTCTGTTCCAGGATACTCCTGTTGCATTTTTCTGCCTCTGTAGGTTTCTGTTTCGGCAGCCTCTTAATCCTAACTTCTTACCAGTTTTGATTCCATACAGTGCTGTAATAATGTTGATATTTCCAACCCCGGCCTCTCTAAAAGTGTCTGCTTCTGCTTTATGGTAGAACGTAGTGTTTTGTGTTTCCTGCAGCTCCCTAGCACCTCCGTAAAGACCTTCCAGCGTTGTTTCTCTGTGTTTGTTTCCCGCTCCAGCACCATTCCCGATCAGAGAACTCCTGTTGCTTCAACCCACAGCATTAGCAGTGCGACCACTCCTGACCGTATTCGTTTCCCCAGAGGAACGGCCAGCCGCAGCACCTTCCACGGGCAGCTCCGCGAGCGCCGCACCGCCACCTACAACGGCCCCCCCGCCTCGCCCAGCCTCTCCCACGAGGCGACGCCGCTCTCGCAGACCCGGACCCGCGGCTCCACCAACCTGTTCAGTAAACTCACCTCCAAACTCACCAGAAGGTAAGCCTCAAAAGGTGGCAGTGTGACACTGCCTTTTTACGGGGTGGGAGAAGTACCGAGGAGTTCGTTTGTCCACGTTTTCTGTTTGCTTAGTGATTTCTGCCACTTAAAATGCACCAGCTTATGGGTTTTTCGTAGTTCTTTTTGGTGACAGAAGCCATTTGGTTTTAGCAGTTGGGATAAAAGGGAGGCAGTTTGGGCTGTGCACTTCTCCTGTGCTCCACATCCTCACGTCTGAGATTGCAGCTCAGTTCAGAAGCTGCTCGCTCCCACTGCATGGTCCATCAGTGGATACTTGTACATAATCCATCCCAGGCTGGATGTTTAACATTAGGAGCTCAGGTTGGGTTTCCCAGTCACTTCAGTATCAGAAATATAAGAAATATTACAGGTGAAGGGTAGGGGAGGAGACAAAAGCTCCTTTGGGCAGTAGTGCTAGCGTGGGTCGTCTTAAAATAACGGCAGTCCTGTGGTTTCAGTCTGGGGAAAAACTTCTCCTTTTTAACCTTTATTTCACACGCAGACTGGTTCTGGTGTAGCCAAAGCCCAGCTTAAGCAGCTGTTGTTCCTGCACCAACCATTTTTATTCCAATTGGACTCCTAACTTCAAATCCATGAATTATTTCAATCAGTTCCTACAAACCCTAGCGTTGAAAACAACCTCTTTTCCTTCTGCACTCCAAACCTGCCTGTTCACATACCGCATGCTTCAGGCCACTCGTGTCCTCAACGTGTGTTTGCAGAGTTGGGGGTTTATTTATCTTTGCCTTCAGATAATCCCCATGCTTTTGCACCCTCCTCAGCATGTGAGATTTACTGGAATATATTATTCTTATTGTGGCCTGCTTGCTTTTGTTGTAGGCATATATATAAATATATGTACATATGTATAAATATATATATATACACACATACGTATAGATACAGATAGATATAGATATATAAAGTTATATGTTAAAGTATACATAAAATATAAATAGATATTATATAAAATATATACA
>NW_010182569.1:0-14002 GCF_000695765.1 Mesitornis unicolor | reverse complement strand
TATTTATTTATTTATTTATTTTTATTTATTTATTTAAAAAACCAACTAAACAAAAAACAACAACCTGCATCACTGCTCTGAGGTTGTCTGTGATCTTCATGAAGAGAAGCTCCGTTTTGTGCCTTTTAAGAAATATTTGGGTAATGCTTTAAAATCAAATTAGTAAGAAAATAGCTGACATAGGCTCAGAGGAGGTGATATTTAATCTTTCAGAAGTTATGTTTGAAGAAAAAGATTGTTTTCTTAATGTATATCATGCTTTGGCTTTTGAATTTTATTTCCCCTGGCTTTCATACACTGTTTTTTTTTTCTTCCTATTTTATGAAGCATTGGTCAACCATTAACTTATTCTGCTATTATTTTTTTTATTCATAGAATAATGGTCAAGGTTTGAGCACTAAGGCAATCTCGAGTAACTAAAGGAAATGAGGAGTTCCAGTAAGATTTTCTTGCATTTGACAGTTTAATTCCATCTTGTGGCTTTTATAAAGAGCATTAAGTGAAGCTTCCCATTGCCAGGAGCAAGTAAACATTGTTTCCTTATAAGATTTACACAATGGTGCTGAAAAACAGGAGAAACTGATAGTAGTTGCTGTCAGCTGTGAAAGGCCCTTAGTATGCTAAAAGAGAATGCCGGTAAATAAGAATTTCTTAATTTTGTGGCCCATGTTAACATTTTTACAATTGATTTTAGCTTGCACACTTCTTTCTAACAGTGCTTAACAACTACAAGGTCAGAATATTTGCCATGATTTTGAGAGATGTTTTTACATTGGGAGATCCCATGCAGGAGAAGATAATTAAAACCATCATTGGTTAAGTAGCGTTTCAGGTGTGATGGGAAAAATTGTGAGATACTGTGTTGTTCCTAGCCAGCTAGGTTTGAGAGAAACTGCTCAGTCTATGTAGTTTTAATGAGATTGGGATGAAAGCAATTTCTTTATCTATTAACAATATGGAATTAATGGACAATTAGTGAACTATTCATTCAGGATCAATATCAGGCCTGGAACAGATAAATGACGATACTATATGCTTGCAAAACATCAATAAACATGTAAAATTTTCTGAAGACCTTTCTAGAACTAATCACAGAAATTTCAGATCTTGCAGGCACACCTTCCTCCTTTTCCTATTTTCAGTGTGTGAGGAGTGGTCAGCATTTTGAATTTTCAGAATTCAAATTTTTAGGAATAATTTTTAGAAACCTCACTAGAGTGTGCTTTTTTCTTGGATAATTATTCAGATTTGGATTTGGTTCACTCCTTGTCATTGAAGGTTTTGGAAGTTAAAACTAATTTGTGTTTTTCATGTAGAAACACATCGTTATCTTAGAAAACCCCATAGAAATAGATTCTAACTATTTGGTGCTACCCTGCATAAAGTTCTTGTATCTTGGCCTTTTTTTTTTTTGAGTAGGCATTTCTTTGATTGTCATTAGCTTGGGGACTTCAAAACAATAGAAAGTCAATTTGGAGTTCTGAAAATCTATTTCGTATTTTAGGATTTCACACTTAGTGACCACGTAGGCAATTAAATTTCATGAAAAAAATATTGACTAACATCTAGTGAAAGCACCAGTTTGCAGTATAACGCTTTTTAGCAGCTGAGGGGTAAAATAAATGTTCACTTGTGAAAGCACTGATCTTCCCAAAAAAGTTTTACTCATGTTGAATAGCTAAGAACTGAGCAGAAAATGCCATTCTTTTAGTGACTCTTGATTTATTTTTGTTCCCTTTCAGTATTGTACCCTATTACAGCATGAAAGTCTACTGTCTTTGTGTAACACCCTGCTGATAATAGAATGTATTTGGTATAGCACCTAACTCTCCTTAGGGTAAACTGTACTTTGTAATCTAAGCTCTTGCAATTCAGTCTCTGCTTTTCAGTAGACATTGTCCCACAGATACTGGGATGATCCTCTCAGTCCACTGCATTCTGGTCTTAAGTTCCTTATAGTATGGAATGTCTCTGACTTTTATGTGTGGTCTGTGCCTTATTTTTTTAAATTGTAGTGTTGCTCAGAAAATGAAAGTACAAAACAATGTAAACTTGTTTACATATTTTTAATCTTTTTTATTTATTTGTTGAATAATAGCAATGTGCAACAGACAAATGTTAACCTTGGATAAATTGACTTTGGTTTTACAGAACCACAGAATGGTAGGGGTTGGAAGGGACCTCTGAAGATCATCTGGTCCAAGCCCCCTGCTAGAGCAGGATCACCTAGAAAAGATCACATAGCAACATGTCCAGGTGGGTTTTGAATGTCTCCAGAGGAGACTCCACAACCTCTCTGGGCAGTCTGTACAGTGCTCTGTCACCCTCAGAGTAAAGAAGTTTTTCCTTATGTTTAAGCTGTACCTCCTGTGTTCCAGTTTGTGACCCCTGCCCCTTGTCCTTTCACTGGGCACAACCAAGAAGAGTTTGGTTCCATCCTCCTGACACCTGTTCTTTAGATATTTATAAGCATTGATGAGATCCCCCTCAGTCTCCTCTTCTCCAGGCTGAACAGACCCAGCTCTCTCAGCCTCTCCTCATATGGGAGATGCTCCAGTCCCCTCATCCTCTCAGTGGCTCTGCGCTGGACTCTCTCCAGTAGTTTGTTATACTTCTTGAACTGGGGAGCCCAGAATTTGACACAGTAATCCAGGTGTGGCCTCACCAGGGCAGAGTAGAGTGGGATGATAACCTCCCTTGACCTACTGGCCACACTCTTCTTGATGCCATCTTTTCCTTGACATGCTTTGAGATGTGGCTAAGAACAAGATGTTCCATCACCTTTCCAAGGATGGAGGTGAGACTGACTGCCTGTAGTTACCCAGGTCCTCCTTCTTACCCTTTTGAAGACTGGAGTGACATTGGATTTCCTCCAGTCCTGAGGCACCTATTCTGTTCTCCAGGACTTTTCAAAGATCACGGAGAGTGGCCTAGCAATGGCCTCCGCCGGCCCCCTCAGATGGGTGCATCCCATTGGGGCCCATGGATTTGTAGATGTCCAGTTTACTTAATCATTCTCTAACCTAATTCTCTTCAACTGAGGCAAAGTCTTCCTTTTTCCTGACTTCTTCCGTGGTCTCAAAAAGGAAGAGTACCTTTCTTTGTTCTGATACCATAACAAAATAATCAAAACACACCTCTCATTACCATCAGTGTTTTTATTATGAAGATGTATTTGCTCATTTAGTACAATTAACATGCTATGTCAGACAATGCTTTCCCATCTCAACTAGCATGTTGGAGGCAGGGAAGTAGTATTAATTCAGTTCTTTTGTGTTGATTCTTCCAAAAGGTGATGCTTTCTGGATTAATTTCATCTGCCTACCTTCTCTTGTACTGTGATCATGAAAGAAGTCCTTTCCAGCCAGAAATTATTAACAGCTACTGCAGGTCCACAAAACCCCACTCCAAATACTACACAAACTAGTAGGTGAGAAGCCAGAAGTGCTATTGTGTCATTTGATTAGAAAAAAACATGTGCAAACACACATACATACATACATACCATTCATAGACTTTCAAAAGCCTTCAGTAATATTTGATGATGGTAATTTTATTGCATTCATCACAAGCTTTTTGTTTTGACTTTATTTTTTGTTTCTGTGGAGATAATCTTCCTTGCTACATCTTTTACTGCTTCAGCTGATGCACAAAATTATCTCTGTAGATTAGTTTGATGTCTATGACTGGTTTCAGGAACATCTAACAACTGGAATTCTATGCTGGTGTCTTTTTAAAAGCTAGAAAACCAGTAGTGAGTAATTATCAAATAGAAACTATTTTCTATATAAAGCAGAATGGTAGCTTAAGCCACAGATTCCCAAATGGTGTGTTTCGTACATTGTCCTGCAAAGATCTCCGTAAGAGCACAGAAGTGGATATTTCAAGCACTGGTGTTAAAAGCAGTAGGAATGAAAGTCACTTTCTGTAGTGCCCAGATCAGTGTAACAAAAGGTGATTAAATATTACGAATAATTTGTCAGTGTTTCATTATTCTGAGCTACTTGTTTCTTATGAAGAATATCAATTCTGAGAAGAGAAAATGGGGAGAACTGTAGGAGTGGACAATTTATGTTCATTTCAGATATTAGGAACGGACTGGGTTTGCACATAATTGCAATATTTGGTGTTTTTTTCAGAGACACATTGTTTATGTAATGGGGGAAAGTTTTATCTTGATTTCCCTTAATTTCTTCACATGGAGACAGGGGCAATGTTACTAAAACGGATATGTGAAAAGAGGAAATAGTATCTGAAAGTATGCTGAGTAAGCAGGACACTACAAGATACTGTGACCTCCTAGTACACATCTATTAAATGACCTTTAAGATGAGCAGGATTCCTAAATGTAACTGAAATGATCCTTCATTAATTTCTTTGTTTTCATTCTTTTCAAGTTCCATACCAATGCTGAAACAGAGAATGGGGAGAAAGATTTATTGTCAAATACATTACCTGATTTTTTTATTACAGCTATTTCACTTTTTAAAGTCCAAAATGTACATTATACTTCTAGATGCATTGTAATTTTAACTCTACTTGTTTGGTTAAAGTAATTCACATGGCTTATTGATATCAGTTAGCTCTATTTTAATAAATAACAGTCTCCTAGAAGGAGTGCTTGTAGCGAGTTAAGAAAAAAAATCAATGAAATATTGATATATCTAATTAGTGTTCTTACAGATTTTGACACTGGCACAGGATATTACAGATTACAACCCATGGAATCCTGACTTTAAAATAAACCAAATAGATTACCTTGCAGGAATGTGATCTTAGTATCATTATTGAAAAAGAAAACAAACAGAAATCGAAACAAGCACACACCCCCAGCCAACATTAAAAAAATTCCATAAAGTCTCCAACTTAATGACCACCTAATCTTATATCTAATAAACAGCCATTGCTCCTTTATCCAGCTGAATTATTTTGATTCTTACCTTCACTTGCAGATGAATCAAGATTCAGAGTTTTACTGAGGTGCTGGAGAAAGAAAAATAAGATATAATCAGACATTAAAGGATGCTAATTTTAAATTGAGACTTGATGCTGAAGGTAAAATACAGAAGCTGTATAGTAATTACTTCTATCTGATAATTTCAAGGAGATTTAATGTTCCTAAGGCAGGCTTCAGAAGATGATAATGTTAATCTTTGAGCCATGTCTACACTGTGCAGTACAGCACTGAACAGAAATGCTTGGGCTTGCCATTGACCTGAAAGTAGCATGTCTTAATAAGCTGCTGCGTAGATCATCTAGACATTTCAGAACTCCTACCCTGAGTCTATTATTGTACTTATCACAGAATCACACAGAATCACAGAATATTAGGAGTTGGAAGGGACCTTGAAAGCTCATCTACTCCAACTGCCCTGCCAGAGCAGGATCACCCAGAGTAGGTCACACAGGAATGCCTTCAGGCAGGTTTTGAATGCTGCCAAATTGCTTGCTGCCAAGACCCCAGTGAGGATACCGGTGCCCAGCACTGCAAGGTGTACTGTGTACACATTCCTGACTTAGCACTGAGTAAAACACTGAACTCTGTGCTGTGTAGAAATACATTCAGGCTTGCCATGCTGAAGGCAGATCTCCATCATTGGCTGTTATGCAGGTCACAGCTTTTTCTGGTTTTGATGAGCATTTAAAGTGGTGCTATATAGGTTTGTATTGACAAACAGATAAATTAGTAGCAGCTTTGCCAAAAATATTTAGTCAATATTTCTTACTGTGTTCTAAACACGTGACTTTTTTTTCCCTGGACCTTTTGACAATCAAATAAATTATCAATGTTTGAAAAATGTTTGTGATGTAGCATGCACTACCTCTTACATGTGGTTAATGACTATTTGCTTAATTGCAGAGTATGGCAAAAAAGATAATAAAATTATCCACAATGTAGTGCTTTTAGATAGACCTCCATTCTGGTGCTAAATATCTTCTCTGGAAATACCAAGTCAGAAGCATAATAATTGTCCACTTTCAGGTATGTATTACCTAGCAAGTAGCCTAATTCTATCATAACTGTTTAGAATGAAAACCACAGTCTTGCTTGTGCGTGTCATTAACAAACTTTTTATACACAACCAAAGAAGTCAGGGTTAGATAAAGAGAAACTGAGGTTTTTTTGGTTTTGTTGGGTTTTTTTAGCTGTCCGTTACTCTTTCTTCATTGCAGTATTAGTGTTATCCATAAGATTAATCTGATTACCTCTGACGTCCAGTCTGCATTCTATTTCATCTTCACCACACTCATTAACAGCTCTACAGGTATAACAGCCACTGTCAAATGGAGTGGGTTTCCGGATCTCCAGGGTCAACACACCCTGTTTACTGAACATGCGGTATTTGGCATCCCCAGAGAGATCCATTTTGTTTTTGTACCAGAATATCTTTGGCTGAAGAACACAAAAGAAGAGTTTTAAAATAGAAGGTAGAAAATGGAAGACTTATGGCTGATCTTACAGCTTTACTTTAGCTTCTCATCATCAAAGGTTTATGCATTATGAGGGCTATGTATTACATAGCAGTGTTAGTAATTTTTCAAGGAACCTCTCATTCAATACAAACTCATGAAACTAATAATTCAGATGTTCACTATTTTCTTTAACTTTCAAACAGCATGCAGAGAATGTAGGTCTGTAGCCTATTTTATTGAAATTTTAAAACAACCCTATAAACATCCCTTCAGGAGTTATTTAATTGTACTTATTAAAATAAATTAGAATGCTAAGGCATCTTACAGAAGGGGAATTAAACTGCACAGATTATTAGGGCAGAAGTGTCATAAACGTCCATGGATGTTGGTGGCCAACTTGGGATGACAAGATTTGTCCTGGGAAATTATTTTCCAAACCATTTAGCATCTCTTTAGCAAGCTCAGGAATTTCAAAATAAAGTTCCAGTTGGCTTCAGCTGAGCAATCAAGTGGTTGGCTCTGCACCAATTCAAGCCATTGTGTTTTGTTTCCAGTACTTGATAATGTGCCTTTAATTTTTATAAATGAAATTTTGAAAGTGAAACATCTGATATAAAGCAAACTGCTTTTGTTTATTTGAAACTTGTTAGTACATATAGTGAAGAAATAGGCTTTATAGAGTAGAAGACCAAGCTCTCCATTTATCTGTTTTATTTTCAGAATATCTCTGTTTTTTCACCCCCCAGAAATAAAACTACTGCACTTACAGAGTTTCTAATTTCTTAGAGTTTCAATGCATCCCAGTTGCCATGCTTAATTTAAAGTTATCAGCTGATCTCTTTCCTGCCTCAAGATTTTTTGCTTCTTTTTCTACGGCCTCTTTATCTTTCTAGGTATATGTCTTTTATTTCAACACTGCTACCAGGGCTTGAATATTGGCTATGCTTGAAGTGGTAACTTTTTAATGCATACAGATCTGATCTTTAGTATGTTTGATATTCTACAGTTATTCAGAATTGGAAAGCTCTATCAACATAAGCTGCTCTGTGAAAAAGACCTATTGCTGAGTTCTGCAGTAGGTACAGAAACCTTTTGTTAAGGTTAATTTGGCAATGCAAGTACAGAAATGTATCTGGAAAATCTGCTTTAAGAGTATTAGGATGAAGATTATTTGAAACCTTCAAGCTAATGTGAAGGGAAGAGCTATCATGCTCACATTCAAAAGCCTGTGACTACTGTGTTTAACAGCTGTAAAATATAAAGTTTTTCTTAGAATCTTCTTGAAACCATGGAAACTGAATGAAGTGGATACAGGTGCACAAAAATGTGAGTTAACCAAGAGGCAGTACCATTACTAATACTGCCATTTCTTGATGAATTTAAGCTGAGGCAGCTACTTGAGCATGGATTTTGCCTACAATTGCTGGTATTTCTTCTATAATGTTCTTTTGCAGCTGTTTACATGGGTATGCTTCCTTTTTATATTTGACTTTTTTCTGGAGCTCCTTTTCATCCAATGAAATGTAGCAAATTACTCCTTCTTAAAATTATTTTTAGTTAATTTGAACTTTGAGCAATTATCTTACATGTTTTGCTGTGTGGCTATCAGGCATAAGAAAGGGTGAGGAGTTGGAAATAAGCAGCCAGAAGGGGAAGGGAAAAGGATACTGCATTTTTTGAGATTGTACTAATTTAAATTTATGACAAGATTATGTCATAATATGGTAAATTCCTTCACTGCAGACAAAAAGCCTATTTCCCTTTTTTGAGAAACCTAAATTTAGTTCCTAGCTGATACAGTTTTTATGGCTTGTTCCTGATTAACAAAAAAGTACATCTCTTTGTTCTCTTTGAAGAGAGTGCAACAAATATATTTAGACTAAGAAAATATTCCTGTGAGATTAAATAAAAGCCCCAAAACTTCACACATGACAGCAGATCTTACTCTAGCTAATTTTGCAAAATAACTCAGACTCTCAAAAAGATATGTGGATGTATTGACACAACAGAAAAACTGATGTTCCTGCGTATCACTTAGGTTAAAGGAACAGTATATTACATTACCTGTTGTTTTCTTGAAAGACTGAAGAGAACAAAATATACATTGTGAGAAAATACTAATTTTTTTGTTGTTTACCTTCTTCAGTGAGTAGACTTTATGTGCACATGGTACATTTTCAATGGCCTGGTGTTACCATAAGCAATGACTGTCTTTTCCTCTGTCTCCTTCGCTGTATTGCCCTGCTAGTTCTGTGTACAACCGCACAAACATTTGCACCGTGCATTAGGGTTAAGCATTGGTTATGAGAGAGGTGGGAAATAATTGGGTGACCTTTACTTTTTCTTAACATAGTCATGTCACACTGCAGTCACACTGAACTGGCGGGGATTCTAAGACAGCATCTGGGCTTGTTGCAACAGTACCAATGGCAGTTGATGAAATCTGTACCTTGGGGATTCCTCTTATAGCACAGCTGAGTGTGGTGTTGTATCCTGCAATCACAGAACGGTTTACTAAAGGGTGAGTGAATTTAGGAGGTTCGGAGAAGTCATGTTCTTTGTAACTAGGTGGCTTATAAGTAGTGCCTGCAATTCAAAGAAATAAAATAGTAAGAACTGTGTTTTCGATTCTGTTGACTTGTGTACAATTTATTTGTCATTTAGTTTGCCTGTGCATTTTAGAGAAACTTCCAAGCTATGGCATTTATAATATAACAAATTTTTAAATTCACTTCATTCTGAAACACATCTCATGTTTAATGCTTTAGTTAAAGGTCCTGGCAATCATGGGTTTTTGGCTAAAAAAATGAAAACCGTATGTCTGCAGGGGAAGTCTTCACCACAGCCGTCTTAAACTTTTAACCCCAGAGTGAAAATATAACATCCCAGTTGTCTTATTTTCTTAAAATAATATAGTTTAGGAAGGCCGTGTGATTAAATATTTTTGAACAAATGTTCGTTTTAGTACAGGAGATCTGCCTAGATAAGAGCTCTTGATGCTAAAATACCTTATAAGAGCTAGTTACTAAATATTGAAAACAGCTCCAAAGGTGCATCTGGTAATACTGTAATTTCCATTTACCAATTTATTACTTCTGGTACTTAGTAACTTTTGTGATCTTTGTTTTGAAGAATATATTACCTGTTTTCTGGATATAGGCAGGATTTTTGGTGGTTGCAGCAGTTTCACTCAGTCCACACAGATTTTCACTGTAGACTCGAAAAAAATACTCATTTCCCATAATCAGGTCTGACACTATACAGTTTGTGCGACGATAGTGATCAAAAACAGTATACCATTCCTGTAACAAGACTACACTGTTTAGAAAGATGCTACGAGATGTCAGGCATGGTGCTAGTTTTGGTATGGAGAAATCCTTCTTGCTACAAGGAAAAGACAGGGTAGAGAGATATTTAACACTGGCCTGTGAGATGATATTATGTTGCTTCCACATGAATATCAGCTGATCTATTTTATTTCATTTTATTTTATTTTCTGGATGGTGTGATAGATGTACGAATAATTGGATTTTGAGGAAAAAAAAATTACATTTTAGCCTTACTCATATCTGGGCAACCTGATACAGGATGTGTCCTCAGAACATGACTTCTTGATGGGAACTTCCATGAGCAAGACGTTTGACTGTCATACATACCTCTCCCAGTATATACCCTAGTATGCCTAGCATCTGAGTTCAAATCTCAGATTCTTCCTCCCTCCCCTTCAGTTTTTCCCTGCATTTATGAAAAATATAATTCCAAATAGAAAATATAATTCCACCTTCTGAGTAGATCTCTCTGTCCAGTCACCACCAGAGATGGGGCAGGCTAGGTCTCCCTTTTTACATTTTCTACCAGGCATTTTATACATTTCTATTCTCAGCATTTTGATTCTTTTTAGACTCTATTATTCAGTGTTTCACTGCCTACAATATGCCATAGAACACCTTGGACACAGAACAGAGAGTCAGGAATTCAGCTGTGTTCCTCAAGTCTCTGTGTTCCCAGAGCAGGTAGTAGCTTAAACTCCATACAAAGTCAGTGACATGGTGCAATTTCTTACCATTGTCTTTTTGTCAGCTTTCTGGACTGTGTAGCCCAAGATCTGTGCATTGCCATCATTTTGTGGAGGTGACCACTCCAGGGCTGCATTGAATCCCCAAACATCTACTAGCTTTATATTCTGAGGAGGACCAGGCTTGTCTGCAGAGGAGACATGGAAAAAAAACAAACCCGAAACCTTAGCTTTTGATTCAAGATCTAAGAGCTTTGTAATTTCCTCCCATGCAGGGAAAAATTAGAACTTGATAGCAATCTATAATTGTTCCATAGCAATACACTTCATTTGTGTGAAGTTGAAACTGTAAACAGGAAAGCTGGGAAATTTTCAAATACCTTCTTAATACTCTTCAGAGAAGCCTGAAACCTACTGAGAAATAGACAACATGGTAGAATTGGTAACACAGGAACTAGACAAACTCTTCCTTAAATTGGAATAAGTGGTTTGATGTGTTTGGTTGGTTGTGATTAACTTTTTTACTACAGTTTTATTACTTGCTTTGTTACTTCAGTGAAATTTCTCAGCCATTTAGGTACACTAAGAGTAATATAATCAATAAGGATTATATAAAGGTATATATCCCTTGCACCTAAGAAAGGCTGGCCATTTGGAATATACCTTTTTCCTGTTGTCTCATTGCTTGTTAGCTTGCCCACTAGTGACATTTCTCTGTAATAACTAGAAAAAAAACAAACTCTCAGAGAGATACAGAAGTCTATGTGTATTTTAAGATACCTGGAAATACATAGAAGAATATATATTATAAAATTATATTAATCCTCTTTCTTCCTTCTTTTAAGGATCATTCATATTTATACCGATTTTGTTTAGTCAAATGTTGTAACATTTAGATTAGATTTATTAAGTAATGCTACTGTCTGTTTAAGATGCTAGTTCCCCTTTTGTTATGTTAGATTGTTGCTCACAGTTACAGGACCTTCTGGGGAGATGACCATTAGGTCTGGGTAGGTGATCTTGTCATTAAGAGAAGGATATTTTGGGATCATTCAAAATAGCTTGAATCAGATCTTTTGCATTCTTGGCTTACTCCAAAAAAAGATAAAGGCTCTAGCTACAACCATTTCGTCTTTGTCAAGTGGATGTTTGCCAAGGGCAGTTAGCTGATGAACAGACACCTAAAGAGATTGCTGATTGAGTTATAGTATCTCTGAAAGCTGCCTTGGCTTTTCAGCATACAGTTCTGCAGCATTATTAGTAGTACAGAAAGAGTGCCTGAATCACCCATATTTCTCTCCTGCCAAAAGAATATAAAATCTGGGGAGCAAAAAGTGCTGTTGGCAGAAATGGAAAGAGGTAGTTCTGATGAAGGAGTGACAGAACCAAGAATCAGAGTAGATGCCTTGGCTGCAGAAGCATATGTTACAAGCCCTTTCTCTTGGCCAGGATTTAAATGAAATTTACTTATTCCCTTTCAGTTGAGCAAGCCATCCAAGAACTGAAGTGTTTACTACCTGTCCTCCAACACTGACATATTTTAATCTGTGTAATAAGATTAGTTGCTTTTTTTCAGCCATTCATCTTCTACATGAAATACTGCTTTGATAATGGCACGTTTGCATTTTTTATGGCTTCCTACAGTACCAGATGATGGGAGGAGGATAATTATTACTATGCTGTAAGAGCAATGTGCTAGAATCTAGAGGCACTAACCAGATTTAGAAAGGTATTTTGCTGTGTAGGGTGCACTACTCGCCTTTATTTGAGTCTCTTGGGATTACTTTGTTTTAGCTGCCATTAATTTATTTTACAGTTGCAGAACTGCAGCCATACTCTTGAGCAGAAGCAGCTGGTGGTATTAACACATATTTGCTTCAATTTGTCATGCCTTTTTTGTTTGCAGTTGGCACCACTGCACACCCACTCTGCCAGCATTATTTTGTAAAACTTTAAGCAGAATACAGTCAGCATTACAGCTTTAATTCCAAAGCATTAGGAGTTATGATTAAATAGTCTTTTTGTGCCAGGCCACATATTCCAAAAATGTATTGATATATTGGAGGAAACTTTGGGTGACAGCGTGAAAGTGTGGGGAAACAGAAACAAAAGGAAAATTATCAAGCATGTTGCATAGAGCTGTAATGAAGAGAAATAGAAGAGCTCTGGATCAACATTAATGAAATCTGAGTACGCAAGATCTCAGAATATATCTCACAAAATCCTGAGGGAAGCTACGATAACTTTGGCAGTGTATTCCTTTAAAATGACACTAGAGAGGAGACTAGAAATTGTCTAATACAGAATAAGCCTCCACTAAGCCTCAAGCTAGTAGACACTCTTAACACAGTAAGGCATTAAATGTGAATTTTCCAAATTCAGAGGACTGTGTCTTCTTGTAATTTCTAATTCTTGGAACAGTAGAGGTATATTAGTGCAATGATTTTATCTTCACTGCCCTTATCTGCTGAAGAAACCCAGTAAGTGTATATCCATTCCAGAACGTGTATTTCCTACCTTGAGGAAAATACAGCTATTCCCAAGAACACCAGAACGGTCAAATTCTTTCTATCACTCTCAAAGTGGTAGAAAGAAGGGTGATAAAGCTGATAAAAGATATGGAATGGTGTCTTTTTGAAAATAAACAAACAAAGAGTCTAAATCTTGAGAGAGTTAACTGAGCAGAGTGAGACTGAAGGCTATAAAATCATGAATAGCATGGAAAAGGTGAATAAATGATCATTAATGGTTTTTTCTGCTACAAAACTGTATGGACATCAAATGAGATTATCAGGAGAGAGACTCAAAACAAACCAAAGAGGTAGATGTAGATGAACTTAAACTGAGATTCCTTACAAAAGGATATTTGGATTCTGAAACTAGACCTGGATTGAAAAACTAACTGGATAAAATAATGCAAGAAAAAAATCCCTCAAGAGCTATGTGACACACAGATAATTCCTCTCCCTCCAAAAGTCTCTAGGACACAGATCATTTTAAATCTGGGAAAAAATGCTAGGAAAATAAAGCTAGCCCTGCTCTGAGCTTTGTCCTGGTCATCTGCTATCGACCATTGTCAGAGAAGGGATTCTGAGGCAGTTGGATCTCTGATCGCCTCAGTATGGTCTCTTCGTTGTTTTCTATGGTATGCTTAATTTTGATGTTGTCAGGTTCTTACCTATGATTTGCATTGTTATAGCAACTTTATCAGTCATGTTTTCTATCTGAAGAGTGACTTCATATGCTCCTGAGTGATGAAGCTCTGCCTTTCTGATGAAAAGGATTGTGTCCGTGTTGCTGTTCCGAATTCCCACATCTTTAGAGTCTAGAGGTTGTCCATCTTTCATCCAGATGATTTTGGGTCTTGGTTTACCCTGAAGAGAAAGAAAGGTTTGGGTTTTTTTTTAGGCTATAATAGTTTTCCGTTTTTCTTTTTTTTGTTTTTTTTTAGTTATCTGTAAGTCTAGAAAGCCTGATTTAATATGCAGAGTTGAGATAGTAAACTCTTTAAATACTTCCCGATTTCTGTTTTCTGGGAGACAAGTATTTCACAGAATCACAGAACGTTAGGGA
>NW_010182568.1:757-1138 GCF_000695765.1 Mesitornis unicolor | reverse complement strand
GCCAGGTGATGGGGCTGCGGCGGCAGCGCAACTACGCGGGGCGCTGGGACGTGCTGATCCAGCAGGCCACGCAGTGCCTCAACCGCCTCATCCAGATCGCCGCCCGCAAGAGGCGCAACTACATCCTGGACCAGGTGGGGACGGCCCTCGGGGTGTCCCCGTGTCCCCTGGGTGGCCCTCGGGGTGTCCTCGTGTCCCTGGGGTGGCCCTCGGTGTCCCCCAGGGTGACAGGGGTGGCCCTCGGTGTCCCCCCATCCCCACATCCTTCAGCATCCGTGGTCCTCCCTGTGATGGGACATCCCTTGGTGTCCCCCCGTGTCCCTGGGGTGGCCCTCGGGGTGTCCCCGTGTCCCCTGGGTGGCCCTCAGGGGGCCCCCGGGC
>NW_010182568.1:0-747 GCF_000695765.1 Mesitornis unicolor | reverse complement strand
CTTGGGGTGTCCTCGTGTCCCCTGGGGTGACCCTTGGGGTGTCCTTGTGTCCCCTGGGTGGCCCTCGGGGTGTCCCCCAGGGTGGCAGGGGTGGCCCTTGGTGTCCCCTCATCCCCACATCCCTCAGCATCCCTGGTCCTCCCTACAATGGGATGGCCCTCGGGGTCCCCCCGTGTCCCTGGGGTGGCCCTCGGGGTGTCCTCGTGTCCCCTGGGGTGGCCCTCGGTGTCCCCTGGGGTGGCAGGGATGGCCCTCGGTGTCCCCGTCCCTTGGTGTCCCCATCCCTCGGTCTCCCTCTCCTCCAGGTCCCCATCCCTTGGTGTCCCCATTCCTCTTGTCCCTCAGGGTCTGGGGTCCCCATCCCCTGGTGTCCCCATCTCTCAGAGTCTGGGGTCCCCATCCCCTCTCTCTTGTCCCTCAGGGTCCTGTCCCCCCATCCCCTGGTGTCCCCGTCCCCACGGTCTGGGGTCTCCATCCCTTGGTGTCCCCCTCTTTCCTGTCCCTCAGTGTCCCCATCCCCACATCCCCCAATGTCCCCATACACAGGGGGGCACCCAGACCCCCAGGTGCCACTGTGGGTGCCACCACGTGTCCCCAAACAGCACCACCCCCTTCCCCTCCCTGCCAAAACACCCCCTCAGGAGCCAAAAAACCACAACTTTTCCCCCCAAAAGTGCCATTTTTTCTCTGAAATCGGTAAAAAACCCCGGGTTGGGAGAGGGGAAAAATGGAAAAACGCTCTAAAAA
>NW_010182567.1:0-3087 GCF_000695765.1 Mesitornis unicolor | reverse complement strand
GGGCCCGCCAGGCCTGATGTCCTGAGTCACAGCCCTGAACAGCCATACCCCTCAGAACAACTATTCTTGTCACAGAAGCAGCTGCGGTCATATTCGAGCGTGGAGCGGACATTACCCCAGGCCAGCATCATCCAGCAATCCCTAATTGAAGGGAGCAGTTCAGAAACCTGACAGGAGGAACAAGGCCTGCCGTGAAGAACGAGAAACACAGTACCTTCCAAAGGAGGTATGAATGAATAGCCTGGCACCACACCATCATTGCATTTCTTGTTCTGCTGTGGGATGTGTAAATGACAGTGCTCTGGTGGAGCTGATTCATCAGCAATCTCTCTAGCCCATCGCCTGACATTCTGAGATGCCTTTTCTACAGTGACAATAGCGATTGAACATGCTGGTATGGTGGAAATGGGGTGTCAATAGCTTCCTCCTGAGAAAAGCATCAAGCCATATGATGCAAGGCTGTGCTGCTTCAGACATCTTTTTAGCTAGCTGAAGAAAGCAGCCTCTTCTAGGCACTGCAGCACCGGGCCCGCTCCCCACTGAATAGTCCTAAGAGTTACTTCTTCTACCATGTCAACCTCCCCCCAGCAACAGGGAGGCATGAACATGCACAACAGCTTCTGCTTTTTAATGTCTGCCATTTGTAGCAATCGAGCTGTCAGAGAGACAACCCCAAACAACACAGAACTGCTCAGGCCAAGAGACACTTTATTCAAACAAGGCACAGCAACGCTGCCCAGTGCAAGGCAATGTTTAAATTAAAGACAAAGTACAAAGCTTTCCCATGTCACACTTTAGAACTCCGCCCCACAAGATGAACCACTGGAGCAGTCTACAACAAAGCAGCGGCAACATCAGCAACACTCCATCAGTCTCGGACTATGGTGTCTTGAAACCAATCATTCTCTTACAGATGCAAAGAGCCTTAATGCCCTCCTGCTCTGGCAGAGACTTCACAAACCATTTACATTAAGTAGTTTACAAACAAATTACCAATACAAGTTTATAAATTTCTTTTAAAAAACAGAAAAGAACATCTAACTGATACCATGGAACAGGAGAGAGAAAGAAGGGGAAAAGAGGGAGCCACATCATCACTGACCATGACTTTGAAAACCATCATCAGAAAGTTTACAAGTATTTACACCTCTCAAGGGTCCTTCAGGTCGTATGTCCTTCACAATAACATCTTCCAAATTAGATACTTAAGATTGAGAGTTAGCTCTACTCCACAAAACATTCAGAGCAGTTTCTAACTGTATGTACTGTTCAAGACATTCATAGTGATCTATAAAAAGGGGCAAACAAACAGAGGTGTCACAGTTTGTGGATGACATAATCAGGGTAGCAAGGTAAAAAAAACAACAAAACAGCTTGACTAAAAAAGCTTACAACATCCCAAGTGAATTCCAGCTGTAAATTTATCACTTAACACACAGAGACGCACAAGAGAGAAACAAATCTCAGTATTACACTAGAAGTCAGGTTTTCTGAGCTGACTATAAAATGGGAACAAGACCTCACTATTCTAATTGTATTCTCCTCTTGTAGGAGAGTATCGGCTCCACCGTGGCAGAGCCGTTTCCAGATGACATAACTGGCCCATACCAGGGAAAGGACAAGAAGCAGCGTGGACGCTAAGTCCCACCGAACACAAGACACACACATACGAGAATCAGGAACCACGCTGCATTGCCCCGCATTCACTTTTTTGTATTAGAATATCAAATGAGAAGCCTTGCATCAGTACAGACGTAAAGCAGTCTGACTAACTCTAATTTCCCATGCTTCTGAAATCCAAATCTTATTTGTGCAGGTGTCACAAATATTTTTTTTTAATAGCAGTTCCCCTGTAAGTTTTAAATGGGGGAAGGCTACCACAACAGCAAAGTTTAAAGAAAGGCCAAGCCTGAGGCGAGAAATTTGAAGCAAATTCTGATTTCTGCACAATCAACAGATCCAATATTGGATGCCCAAGAGTCAAAACTATACGGGCAACTTGCACCAAATCATTTTTCTGACTTGACCTTACTGTAAAGTTTTAATGATAATTTTTTATGAAAAGCCATTTAGAAAGCTTCAATATTCAAGACTTTAAGCATTTGGAAATATGCAGCTTTACAGGTTCAAACTAATAGATCTGTAGTTTGAAAGTCCATAGCAATGCTTTCCATAACACACAAGTAATAAATAAGGAATGTCTTCCACAGCTGGTGGTCCAAGATCCTGACAACTACTGATCCCTTTCTCATCTGCAGACGGCAACTTTAACAGCGCTGCAGTTTAGCAGTAGCACTGAAGAAGACAACACAAAATAATGAAACTGCAAAAAATTAAAACTGCAGCATAATTACATAGCTGACACACACCAAATACAAACCAGTTCGAAAATTGTAGCAAATGAACTGGTGATTTTTTTTTATTTTTTTTTTTTAGAACAAAGCCCAGGTCAGCTTAAGTTGCACAGAAGTTTCATTCCTCAGCCTCTGCTACGCACTTTGGGTCTCTCATTGACAAAGGTCTAAATTCAGAAGCAAATCCCTGCACACCAACCCAACCTAAGAAGAATCACAAGATCTTGACTCAGAAACCGAGTCAAATTAAATAGAAAGGGGCAGGGGGGTAAAGGTGGGACCCATATTTCTGTCCAGACTCCTGTCCAGACACTAGAGAACATTCAATAGGAAGCATCTCCCAGTGAGGGACCCTGGAGATTTTAAGACAACAAAGCTACAGAAATAGAGATGAGCTCATGCCTTTCACTTTAAGTTTGGAATCACCTCAGGGAACATTTTCCCTAGGCTATTAAACAGGCCGTAATCCTGTACGCAGCCTTCTGAACCATCCGCTCAGGGGACAGGAGTGCCAGGACCATAGTTCCGCTGAGGGGCGTTAGGAAGGGGCCTAACTCAGCTCTCTAACAGGCCTCCAGGCCCACACTGCTAACCACTTCCTAGGCACGGCCCCAGCAGCGCCCAACCGTGCCTAGGCCCACGGTGATGATACGAAGGGGGCGACCGGGGCATCCTGCAGACGCCGACGCCCCTCGCTCCACGGGCGGCCTAGACAAGCAGCAGCCCTTAAGCC
>NW_010182566.1:21296-22620 GCF_000695765.1 Mesitornis unicolor | reverse complement strand
GCGATTCTGTGTGTGATTCTGTGTGTGATTTCCCAGTGCTAGCAGTATTACGGTTTATACTGGATGGTTTATCAGATGTTAGGCAGAAGACAGAGTGCCTTCAGCTACCAAACAAATGAACTGAAACCCTAAATGGACTACAGTGAGCCCATTTTTTTTTCTTTCTTTAAATGTGTTTACGTAACTATATCTGCCTGCTCGATAGTTCACAAAACTAGTGGAGCTGCCTGAACACAGTGCACAGTGTGACACAAATTATAACTTCATTAATTTACCATCAGCTTTAAAAGGACAAGGCAACATGTACAAACATGAATTTTTTTTTTAAGTCATATTCAATGCTTTATTTCAAAAGCAAACCTGGGTTAAAGATAATTTTTACCTATGAGACTAAGGCAGTTTTTACTGGCAGAATACGGTTTTGCCAATACAAACTGCCTTAGTGCTGGGGATTGTGCTTCCTAATCACACCAGTAAACTCGTACGAGCTGAACGCTCTCATACAACACCCCTGCAACTCCCTACAAAACAAAGTAGTCTTGTTGGTTCTACTCCAGCTATTTCTCCAAAACCTTGACTTTAAACCTCACTTAGAGTACATATGTTCACCTGCCCTTTTCCAAGACTGTAGAAGCTAGCAAGCCAAACCAGAACTAGACACAGAGCAACCTACAACTGTATAGTTAGGATATGCTGAATAGACTTATCTCAAAAACACCCTTTTGCAAGGTAATTCTCAAATGGAGAATTCCTTTTAACCACCTGTCTGAATCACTTGGATCACTGCATGACATCTGCAGCAAGAGCTGAACAGAATGAAGAGTAATCAGAAACACGGACAAGCCGACATGGCAGGAGACCCAGCCCAGGAAGGCTGAGCCACGCTGTCAGTCTCACTGAAATTAACAATTTAAGCTGCCAAAGACAGTTCCAATTTTTCCAGTCATGAGAAACAGTTTGTACACGCTTAGTCTGTTTCTGGGTTTGTGTGATACAGTAAAGCATTACAATGTATTCAAACAGATGTAAAATAAAACCCCAAGATATTCTCTTGACATAAGTTTTCCTCTTAACAGTAAACATTCAGGTAAAATTTTAACACTGTGTACATGTAATGGAAACAAATTAGATCATATTATTGAATTAATAACTCAGCAATTACTATACAAACAAAGCATAGCTGTAGGAACGACAAACACCAGCCAAATCCACAAAACCTCTACTACTTGCGCTCTTACAAATAAAAAAGGAACTGCGCTTTTAAATTAAAAAAAAGAAACAAAGAAACCAAAGAGCAGTATTTCCTGAGGCACTGGCCAGGAAT
>NW_010182566.1:0-21265 GCF_000695765.1 Mesitornis unicolor | reverse complement strand
ATGCCAAATTCTATTGCCCACAGTATGCTTTCACCACAAAGTAATAAATTCTGCCATGAATGAGGTTATAGTGGCTGCTAACTACTGTACTAGTAATAGGAACAGCTTTTAACAGGTTTCATGAAACTCTTAATTCTATTTTAAGATTTGAATTTAGTAACCATACATTCTTCCTTTCCTTTTTTTTCTTGAAGGGTCTTAAAAAAAGCCAAACGTCAAAATGAACAAACCCCCCAAAACAGGTCAACACAGCAATATTTTGGCAAGGCAGATATCAGTGGATGCAAAGGGCAGAAGGTAGCCAGCATGAATGCATGCAGGATATTATGCTTTCCACTCACTTTGATGTTGCACAGCAACATCAGTGAAGGCAATGCTTCAATTTTTTTCCAGTTAAATTACTTTTAACCCACATCATCTGCAACTGGAAAGAGAGATTTGCTTTTTATGTTCATGTTAACATTGCCCAGGATGCTGTTAGCCTTCGTCACTGTCAGAGTGCAGTCCCTGCTCATGTGTAGCCTGTTGTCCCCCAGGATCTCCAGGAGCTTTACGGCAGCTGCTCCCCAGTGAGTCGGTCTTAGCCTGTATTGCTTCAGTGAAATAGTGTGTCCGATCACTTTTGATTTTGCTGAATTTTACAACACGACTGTTGGAACACTGTTGGACCTGTCTAGACTGCTCTGGATGGCAGCTCTTACCTCTAAACTGCAAACTCAGATTGGAGTCATTCACAGATTTGATGAGGTGCACTATCAATCGCCTGGACGAGGAGAAAAACAGATCCCAGGACAGACCCTGTGAAATTATTAACTGGAGGCCAGTAATGAGTATTATCCACTAACCAGTACTTTCTGAGCTCAAACATCTAGGCAATTTTTCACTCATTTAGTAGTTTTACACCCATCCAGACCTTACCATCCCAGAGTGGATACAAAGATTCCATGGTGGACCACAGCAATAGCCTTTTTAAGAATTAAGGCAGATAACAGCCTCTACTTTCCCATCATCCATATCTCTAGTCATTTCATCATAGGTTGGTGAAGCTTGATTTATCACTTTCCTCCTCTACGTACCCAAAAATGGCTTCGAAGAGGATTTATTCCTCTCAGACCAATGTACCTTCTTTCAAAAACGAGGAATAGTGTCCTGTTATTTCTTTTCACAGCTCATTAAAGATCCAGCTCACAGACTTCCTTCTCCAGCCAACATGAGTGGGATGCTATAAATGCTTTGTGAGACTTGAATGATTACAGAAGTGAACTTGTCATCCATAATGATTTTAAAAAATTATTCTGTTAAGGAAGTTCCCCAGTACTGCATTATAACTTCTAAGTCAGTGTCTCCCACAATTTCACAGAATCTGTATTTTTTCATCTTGCAAGGTTTGTATCTTTTCATGGCATATCATGTAGAGCTTCAACATGACCTTGCTGTGTTTTCATCTGCAACATCCATTTAGAGGAGCAGACACCTGGTTTTGGCCAGCAGACATTGTGAGTGAAGGAATTCACTCACAGCTTTAGCTAACTCTGGACAACAGGGACAAGCATTCAATCTGCTTCTGCAGTATACACACCTAGAGTAAACCCTAAAGTAACTGAAGTTGTTTTACTGCACTCTGGGAGTATTTAAAACCTTCTAATAAAAAGGTATCAAAAGCTTACCATCAGGTCTACAAGCTGCCCAGTAGCCCCTTGGGGAAGATGCTCACTTAACTGCTCCCTAATGAGCCAGAACTCCCTGTACAAAGCAAAGATTGCAACAATAAACATGCATTTGATCTCTCCTAAATTTTTAGTTTGCATGGTCTCCAAAGAAAAATTAACAGTGTTTTGAACTACAGAACTACTACTGTCAAGCACATTTAACTTTTAGGCAATTTCAAAAGAGATTTCTGATGTAGTTTAGCTTGTTCAAATCTCCATGGATTTTTTTTCTTTTAAATGTGTTTTCTCCCCACAGATCAACCTGTTAATAAAAAGGAAGACTTCTAATTAATGAGAACAACATAAACCCCTGTGCCACTTCAGTACTGAAAATACCATCCCATCCCAAGAGATGGTTACAAGCCTCAGGAGAGTTCACTCAGCTAAAATTTGAGTGACAACTAGAAGTATTTTTCCCACTTTCTGCTAGATAGAAAACACTAAGCTTAAAGAAAGAAAAACACATAATAAAAAGAGGACTTCAACAGAAAATGCAAAGGCTTTGAGTTGCAGTGCTGCAGCTCACATAGAAAGCTCTCATGTATTATTAGAAGGGCACTGGAAGTCATTACTGAGGTCAGATAGAAAGCAGAAAAGCATCAAAGACAAGGGAACACAATGCATGATTTGGGGGTGTCAAGGTTTAGAGCTTGGCTGGCCAGTAAATTAATGGCATATGCTCTCTATTAACCCTTTCTGCCACCTCCAAAAGGGGAAAAGAAGGAGAATAATGGAGAGAGTCTTAGAGGTTGGAAATTAAAACTAAAACAGGTTTAATGAAACAACAAAAATAAAATGAAAATATAATAATGTAAACAGGAAAATAATGAAATATGGACAAATAGATACAAAACCAATATCAAACCCTTCTCCACCCACCCTCAATGACAATTATGTCACCAGAGTCTCTGCAGAGCAGAGCACTGGAAAAGTCCCAGGCCAGATTCAGCAGCAGACAGGAGCTGAATTCAGAAGCTGGATTCAGTAACACACACTGGGATCGAAGGCAGATGAACCAGTAGAGTCCTGCTCAGACTCCAGCAATGACGGAAGAGCTTGACCCTTGTGATCCCTCAGCTTTATACTGACCATGGCCTAAGTGGGGTGGAATACCTTGTTGGTCAGTTTTGAGTCACCTGTCTTGCCCACTCCTCCTCGCAGGTGTGACACCTCAATATGGCACCCGAGATGCAGCCCTGGTCTCCATATCAGCAACTATAAGCAGGAGCCAGATTTATATATCATACCTAATAGTACCTATAAATATCAAGCACTATCAGTCCTAGAAGCAGATACTGTCTGCAGAAGCACACCATTATTTTCAGAAAGCACAGTCACTTAGAAGAGACTTAACCAAAAAGTAAAACATAGGAAATTAGTTCTGTTTAGTTTAAAATGGGACAGAGGGTCAGGAGTAAAGCAGATTAAGAAAGGTTCTCATTCAGTGCTATTTAAATTGGAATCTGCTGATTGGTACTGACAATGCTTCAGTGAGTTCCCTTGCTATACCACCACAGCAGTCCCTTGCTCCTTGGTGGACTGCCAGCCAGGTTCTTCAGGAGTCTCTGCATGGAGCATAATGCACTTCTAAATCCTACCCTTAGCTACTTTCTCCTCTTAAGAATAAAAAACAAAAACCATGCAATGAAGAAAGCTCACAAAAATTCCAACAGCAGTACATTTTACCTTTGGGTAAACACTAAGAATTTCTGTGCTCACATCCTAAAGCCAGACTAGTAGCCCCCTAAGTTGTTTGGACAGTCTCTTTCAGAAGATTTGGAGCATTAGAAAAGGCTTTTCCCTAACGCAGAACAGTATGAGAAATATCTCTTAAGTAATGCAACCCAGACTGGTGTTTTTCCACATTCACTAACACTTCCTCAGCACTTCAGATATCAGAGTAACATTTTCCAGCACAAGTTGCAGACTCTGCCATCAAAGCGAAAGCTGTAGTGAAGCAATAGCACTGTACAAATATTTGATCTGATTTAAAATCCTTTAAAAAAATAACAGGTTGCACACAGAACTCCATCTGCAGCACTGTCTTTTTAAGGCTGCACCAGTATGTTATTTGTGAGTCACTGCACAGCAGCTGGAGTGCTGAAAACTCCTTGCCTTGATAAACCTGTTAGTGGGCCTACCATGCAAAGGAGGGCACTGGCCATTAGAAACATGAAGGGCTGCACGCAAATCAAATAGCCACATATGCAATATGCTGGTGGGCAGGAAAACTTCAGGGAGCACCCTTTGAGAGAGCTCGGTCAAGCCTCTGGTATTGCACTTCTGATCAGATGGAAGCCCAAATTATCCAAAAGGCAATTAATACTGCTGAACTGTTGGTGCAGAATTTTGGTAGCATGTTGTTAGAGTGAGAGCTCAATGAAAATACCAGAACAACAGAATTATGAACCATTTCAGTTTGCTTGACTTCAAAATCACAGCAGAGAGTCTACTACAGCATATGAGCAGCTCCACAGTTTGGTTTCATCAAAGCTCCATGGTTTCATCAAAGCTGTTGTAAAACATGAACATTTTGTTTCTAAAAAGAACAAAATGCTTTAGATTACTTCTAACGCAAACTCTTCTCTCACCAACTTTCTCAACATTTGATTACAGAAACCAAATAAGTTAGAGTTATAACAAGGTACAACAACCACACAAACACAAAAAAGGCTCTGTGTTTTCCTTAAGTCTTCTGAACAACTTTTAGAGTCAGATTAGCTGCAATGGCCAGTTACCAAACACAGGGTGTCCAGCAAATAGTTTTGTTGGCAGCAACGCACAAAACAGACAGGCCTAAAGTGACCAGTGGATTTCGACACCACATGAAAGGTGTTCACCTTATTCATTAATACCATCTTCACTAACCAAGGTAAATTTGTTATGCTCTGACTGCAGACCTTGTAGCTATTGCAAGGTCTGATGTAGTTAATTTTTCTGATGAACTCTGCTTTTGTGTAGGTACTCTTCTGCCAGTGTCCCGGGCTAGCACTGCAAGAATGTCCAGCGTTGATTTCCTTATGAAAGCCCTAGTGAACAGGATGCCCATTACATCTCCAGACAGTAGACTGCTTCACACACACTCCTCCTCACACCCCGCCAATATTTTTTGTTGCTAAAACTTAAAAATCTTATGTATGGTATTTCACAAAAGTTATGTGGAGAAGTGACAGTAATAAAAAACTGGCCCAACAGATGTTTTTGTCTTGTACGTTTCCCTGGAATGGCACGTGTTTCTTATTCTAGTAGCTCTTCTCTCATACTGAGGGGAGAAAGTTCTTGCAAGATAAAGTGCTACCTCACCACTGAATTAAAAAACAAATACAGAGATGTTCCTCAACGATGAACAATTTACACTGCTGACACATCTGAATGTGTGTCTTGGTTAGACCACCTCATCTATTTGCCGCTCCAGAAGCGGAATACAAATTTTCACTTTACAGATTCATCAGAAATAGCTAATTTTTCCAAGAACTTGTTTCTTTTCCCCTTCTTTCCTAAAAGCAACTTTTCCACCCATAAAACTAAAGAACTTAAGCCTCATAATCTCAACCTGGCAAAACTTCAGACCCAGATGCCACTTAGTTCTTGACAACCCAGAATGGGAAAGCAAGCATACCACCTTTCCTTCAAGAACAGTGTCACAACAAAACAAGCTGCTTCTGCAATAAATCAGCTGTTTTTGAGCCAGCTAAAATCTTACAGTCCCCAGAGAAGTAGGTCTCACTCTCATTGTAAGAAATCTTGCATCACTCCCTTTCTCTTCATGGAGTAGTTTTTCCATAGGGTTAAAAGATAGGCTATACTTGCCTAGTGACAAAGTTTTAGAGGGAATATGCTTTTCAGCAACAGAAAAAATTACTAACAGGATGACAAACCCAGCTATTCCAATGAAAACATACCCCTTACCTTCCTTTATAAAATTCACCTGGTATGGTACAAGAGACCTTCAGAAAACAGTGTTTCTGCTCTGTGAAAAGCTGTCAATTTTTATTTAAATTTCAAATTAGAACAGTAGTTGACATTCTGAGAAATTAAAGCTTAAATTTGTAAACAACTATGTTACCAAAGTACAAAAGCTTTGGCAGAAATGTGTATTTACTTCAGTCTTCTTTCTCCCTCAGACAGCTTATTATGGAAAGATGCTTTCCACATTTGCCATTACAATCAGGCATATAATTAGAAGCAGCAGCAGGTGTTCTTCTGCAAGAGAACTTACCATTACAAAGCAGAAGTGAGGATACTTTACCCAAACTGATATTCGTCTACAGCCTTCAGCTATAACTTAACAATATTTGATTTTCACCTTCTGAAGTTCAATTACTGGTCAAATGTTTTTCCTCAAAATGCCTTAAAAATCACCTCCGAGTATTAGAACAGAAAGCCCTTTGGGAAGAACAATTTCGGAGGTAGCAACTTCGCATTTCATGCTTCAGAGCAAAATGCTGACAGTCCTTTTAATGTGTAAGAAATTATCTACTATGATTGTTGATTACTATGGAAACAAGCCTTTGCCATGAAAAGGTCTACAGAATCACAGAATAGTTGAGGTTGGAAAGGAAAGGGATCTCTGGAGGTCATCTTGCCCAATACTGCTGCTCAGGCAGGACCACTCAGAGCAGGTTGGCTCCACAACATCCTTGGGCAACCTGTGTCAAGCTCAGTCACTCTCACGGTCTCCCAACGTTCAAAGGAACCTCCTGTGTTTCAGTTTGTGCTGTGTCTCATCCTCAATCCCACAACCAGAGTTGTTCCAGCTGATGGCAGTACAGTTACATCTTTCTTTCAATGTGCATTTGCTATGCTTCTAGTATATAGTCACATAAAAATATAACAAAAGCATTCTTATCTTCAGCAGAAGGTAAGTATACCAGAGAAAAAGAAATGTACAAAGAACAGTTCCCCAGCTACACACATTCAATCAAAAGCCATGAATTTACAAAGCATGTTTCTAATTTCTGCTCAACTTAACCTTAGCAAAGTTCAATGCAAGAACTAGTAATAACTATGCCTTAATTATTTTTTTCTAAAAAGATGATAATTTGGGAGAAACCTGCTGGCCTTACTGGGTTTTAGTAAAAGTTCTGAATCTACAGTTTTAAGCATGCAGACTCTTATTTTTTGCAGGTATGTAACAGAAATAGGAGACGCTACAAGCTTGAACAACCACTGTTCATTGGAACCCAGAAACCTTACAAAGGTCATCCACAAGTTTTCCCCTTCCTTCAGTTTAGAGTAAGAAAGAGCACTACAGCTCCCAAGTAGAGGACTCAATATAAGTGACTGCAAATTACACGGAGATGTAATGGCAATGACACAATCAATGTAAACAAGGAATTTACATACCCAAATGCTCTTCCTGCAGAGTCATAAAACTTGTGGCACAATTTATCTATATTAAGGAAATTCATCACAGTACTGCTATGTTCTTTTCTGAAAAAGGTACAATTCAATATATTGATCTGATACAAGGACTAACAACTACTAGAAAATTAAGTTTTCTGGATTAAAAGAGGTTCTCTTCCAAAAAATAATTGTAAGTTTAAAAGTATTATTAATTTCAACCATAAAACCTGAAGATACCATTCTCTTATAGGAATGATAAGTGTCAGCACTACACAGAGAAAGGAGTCAAGTGCTATTTCATGCACATACTGTTTGCTACTTCGGACTGATCAGACTTTGTTGTGAGCTGACACACGAGAGACAGAAAATCTGGCCTTCATGATTTATTACTAGGCAAAATGAAGAAAGAATTCAAAGACATACCGAGTTCAGGGTGAATTTTGCTTGCAGTTAAGTAAGTCTTTGTACCCTCCGAACGACTACATTTGATAAGGAAATTAAGAAACTCAACTGTGCAACCTTTCCAGAATTAGTATGCTTTCTGAACCACTCCCTATGTGAAACAATCGTACAATAATGACATTAATTACCAAGGTACAGAGATAAGCACCTGTATATGTAACAGGACATTCACCTGGTTTTCAGTGCAGCATACCCATGATAGATATCAAGCTACACGAAGTGTACTACCTTGAGCCACATAGCTTACTGCATTCACTAGGAAGCTTTAACAGTTCATCTACAAAAAGGATGCCAGAGCAAGGCTTGAAAGGTTAGGACAGAATAAATTGGTAGCAGTAACACATTCACAACATACTCGCATTACACATGAATACGCCTCTCTCCTTCACTAGGTGTGAAGGAGAGATGCAAAGATTACAAGAGAGCTGAATTTGTCAAGGAGGCAGATGCAGAGCAGCAAGAGTCCAAGGCATAAACCAGGTTATGACTCAAACCTGGCAGACAGCACAGAAAGTTGCAGCAGAAATGATCAGGACAGGAAAGGATCATAAAAGGGCCAGTATGTTTCAGCTTAGAGAAAAGGTGACGAAGGGATGCTACACTTAAGCCTAAAAGCATTTGTGTGATGAAAATAAGTAGAGAACAGTTACTCACTACTTCTCTCAGGACAACTGTCAGCACGGTGAGTGAAGTTGTACAGCTAAGTCGTAATTTTCTACACAATTCTTCTCTCAACTACGGAACCTTTTGCCACAGGATGCCACAGACAGTTGTGGATCAAAAGAAAGACTGTAAGACCACTATGCATTACTAGTTGCCAAAAGCTGGAAGCACAGACCAAGAAAGGATCCTTCACCGCTTCTCTTGCTTTTAAGCTTCTCCTGAAGCAGCCATTGAAATTAAAGACTAAGGAAGAGGGATCTTGTCCAAGGATTCACAGGCTTCTGCTCCCACACAAATAGAACTATAGATATAATCTCACTTTTCTATAGCCGCAGATTAGCACATGCCAAAAGAAAAACAGCAACTTCCCAAATTCTGTTTTAAACTCTACTCGGTCAAAGTCAATGCCAAAGTCAAACTACTTATCTTCCCATGATGGTTTGGCAACTTCAGCACTCTTGAGAAAAGACATGACACTTCAGCAACTTAACACCTTTTGCTTACAATACCAACCAGAGACCACAGTGCACTTGTTACCTGAACATCCATGAAAGCCAGGATTGTTATCAAGGAAGAAGCAACAAGAACTACAACTGATGCCCAGCTGGACCATCCTCTGCAAACCACTGAACATTATCACAAATTACTATTATAGCAGAGGAGATGGAGTTACTTACAGGTGCTACAGAGAAATGAGACAGCCTTCAGCCTATTTATCAAAATGCAGAACCTGCTGTTATTGCTTCCAGGTGAAACAATCACACAGCTCAAACTAAGAAGTGGTGAGAATATATTCACTGCATTTCAGTAAGTAAGGCCTGAAGAAAGTCCCCTGCCAAACTTATGTGACTACTAGAGGAGACCATAAAACACCTTTAAAAAGGCATGGGGAGAACTAGACCTGATATTACAAAGATGCATTCCTAGCTTGGAGACAGCCTTCCAGTGGAACAGTGCACTAAGTCTCCCTGTGCACAAACTCTCAACTTTATCCACAGAGTGGAGACTGCACCCTGCACTTTTCTCCAACCATTAGCTCACCTGGTTTACCCAAAATATTAACTCTACACAGTGCCAATCCCAGAACAGTTCTGTTACCACTGGAAATCGTGAGTCACTCACAAGTTAATGTTCCGTTTTCATTTGTCTCTGTTTGCCAGCATGAAGACTGAGAAATGAGATCCATTGGATCTGGTTTTCTCTGTTCCTGCTAGTTTGTTACAGCAGAAGTATTTGGATACTTAGCCATTAAATCAGCTATAAGAAGCAAGCTGATGTATTTGGACTGTGTTGTTTTTGGAAGCACAAAGAAACATGGAATTATGGATTCATTTTTTTTTAAAGGCCATTCTAAAGATGTCCCTGTGCATGGCAGAGCCAGGTGCTGTGTCTGGAGCCCAGTGAACAAAGCAGATGGTGAGGTACATTACTTCCATAGTAGGTCTGCTTTGAAGCTGTGAGGAAGTATTTGCCACTGGACAGCCCACATTTCTCTACATTCTGCACAGTTAATAGGGACTCTTAAGGCATATGGAAAGCTGTGTGTTTTCTAAACATTTTTCACACCTGCTAATTTAAAAGTCAATCAGCTGCTAAGCAGGTGGAGGACAAATGACAAACCTGTGCCCCATTTATTCCACCATGAAGTAAGTGGGAAAAAGGTAGCAAGTGCATTTATGTCCCTATGTGTTCAGGAGACTTAACACATCAACCTCTATGTCTTGGTTCTTACACATTTTCTGGTTTGTCTGTTCCCAAGGGGATGTCGTGTTAGATGCATGACTTTGAAAAATAACTGACAGCTTCTAGTGCTTAACTTCAGAGGTCATCTTCACACAGGCCCAGCTCAAGAAGTCTGTCAGTGAGGGAGGGGCAAAAATTTGATAAAACAGAAGGGAAGGAAAAAAAACCGATCCTGTTCAACTTGATACTAACATTCTCACTAAACACAAATCTTTCCGAATAGAACCTATTTGACAAAAAAAAAAAAGGAAGGGAGGGCATGGCATTCATCTGGACACAAGAAGAAAAATCAAATACGGACAATTTTATGTCCAACTGAAGTCGGCAATACTCTTTAAAAAATTGTCTAAAGTATTAGCTCACTGGCCTCACTTTTTACACAAAAAAAATAGTGTTTCAGCAAGCAGATGTTTTTTGAAAATACTGTAAAAGTTTTGAAATTCCAGCTGAATCTTAAATAGCTCTAAAGCAGAATCCCATTACAAATGAGAAGTGAACTTCAGGAAATGGCTGAATTACTACAGTTTTCACATCAGCAATTTTAACTTCTCTGTATATTACAACAGTATGAGAACATTTTCTGCTGCACTTCTAACTCATTTACACAGGACACCCAGCACAGAGAAGGATCATTCAGCATTTTTCTTTTGCCTCATCTTTCAAAGCACAACTTGATGTTACACCCAGTGCAAGCTCCTTGCTTCCCAGCTTTGACAGTACTGTTATCATTGACCTCAGCTGCAGTCACATGTGCCCAAAGCTCTGCAAAACTAGACCCAAGCTCACATAAGATGTCTAGGAAGGGAAAAATTAAAAGCTCCTGCAAAACATGTATCTTATATGGTATATTTGTCTGGCATCATACAGCAGAGGCAGGACCAGAATTCAGATTGCCATGGCAGTTCCTGCCTTACAATCAAGAAGTCTGTTTTCTCCTGGAGTGCTCCATTGCATTCACTGAGCACTTTCCCCACATCAAATGAAGTGCTCCTACAGCCAACATGCTCTTGAGATATAACCCAAATTCTTTCCACAAGCAGTATCTGTTGTCCACTCTGGACACAAAGTTGAATTGCAGGTAAAAAAGTACGTACTGAAAGGCAGCATCATAATAAAAACTGGTCAGAAAGTGGTCACCTTAAGGCTGCCCATGCAATTCAAAGGTTACAAATCAGGTTCAAAATTCTAGATTTAACCAAGGTTAACTCCAAATATTGCACTTCAAGTATACCTTTAGTTTCTTTCTTTTTAGGCAAAAACTGACCAAAGGTTTCATTCTGCAGCATCAGGACAATGCAGGAATTCTGCTGCACACAGCAAGATGTCAGCAGAGTAATGTGGATTTTAACCTTTCCTGAGTTTTCTATTGAAAACTTAGCAGTTGAACATCCAGAAGCAGCTGGGATCTGAAACGATCAGCTAAAAAAACCAGAAGAATAAATGAGATTAAAACCTTGATAAGTACCTGCTAGGCAGCTAATTGTGTCCCTAAACATAACTTAGAAAAGAGAATGGCTAATGGCTACAAGAAGGTCTTGTCCTTCAGCCAAAACCTGTGCATCTTTCTAACCATAACCCTCTGCAGGACTCTGGTACAAATAAAACAGCTCCTTCAAGCTAAGAAATTAAAACTTTAATGCTGCTTCACTAGTTCTTATGCAGTCAAACTTACAAACTATACAGACTGTGTGCCCTGTGGCTAACAGGCAAGCCAGCAGCCAGAACCTGTACGAGCACACTGTGAGCATACTCATAACCCCATTAAACTTTCATTGGGAAGGGAAAAATTCTCATACTAACCCTACCACCCGCTACCAGTTTCAACAGATTCCTAATAAAATGGCTGTAAGAACATATATGACAAGGAAGGAAAGGCAGTACAGGATGTTTTTCTTAAGGTGTCCAGACAACATGCCTGAGGAATTGGAAAGTTTTCAGAATAGTCAGGATGTGACCCTCTACTTCCAAGCTCTGTATGTAACTCTCTCATGAGATCTGTCAAAATATTAGCATAGAGACAGGGGAAAAAGATAACATACCATAGAATGAAATACAAGCAGTTCACTGCTTTGTATGAAAGACCAGAAATTAAGCTTTTAGCTCCAAAACATTTTTAGATTGCTCTCAGCATGTTCCTCCCACCTTAAAAATAACAGTTTAAAAATTGCTTTGATAAATTAAACAGAAAATGCTCTCTGGACTAAAACTGTTAATGCAATAAAGGCACAGGAAAAAATCTGCAATATTGTAGTCAAATATGACATAAATCTTAAAAGAAATAAAGAATAACTTTTATGAATCATAGCAAAATATCTGTCTTAGTGCAGCAACAGACTACATGCAGAGGATCCAGTATATAACATTGCAATAATAAGCTTTATGTGTCAAGAACCCCGTTATTCTGCATCATGGTATCTGATACTGCTTCAGAGGCTAGGCACCATGATGTGTTACAGCCCCTGCTTTAACTGACAGCTGTTCTACGACTTGAAGCTGTTCACAAGAACAGCTCCTCAAAGCATTCTGATCGAGAAACACTGACTATCCAGTTACAGCTGATGTAGTTTTCCTTCAATGGTGAATATATTAAAAAGTGAACAAATTCTTAAAGCAACATTCACAGACGACAGAAAAACAGCCAAGAAAAATCTGCTAGGATGCACAATTTGGAAAAGAACCTAATAATTGTTTAAGGAAAAGCGTAATTAACAAGGCACTTGGCTACTTCTTTAACTGATAATTATGAAATCTAAAATAAAACTACACTAGGTACTTTGAGTTCATTTTCCATGAATTTATAACAGAAGTTTAACTACACTCTTGAAACTGACTAACAATGCATAACTGAGAAGGAAGAAACATGTTTTGAAATAAAAAATTTCAAACGGACCCTCTTACCCTTCCCTTTTACCATTCATCTTTCAACTTGCCTTTGAACTTCCTTGTTTCTGTTCTTACAACCTCAGAGTTTCTTCAGCAATGGTAGTCACCACAAAGAAAAAATGCTGTTATGACAACACCTTCTGCAGAGCTGTATCTCGTTATATAGCAACTTGTGGCCCTGTTGTCCAGACTGAAGTAACAAATTTAATACAGAACTCCTTGTCTGAAACTTCATTCCCTGGAGAACTTCGCAGTCTCCTTAAAATCTCCTTAAAATCACAGTTTGAGTTCTCACAGAAGAGAAAGAGAATGCAAGACGTCCTGCTGTTTCAGGAAGGGTCACAATGTTTCATGCTCAGGCTTTCGGGCTTATGATCCAACAGAAGCACACCTAGTTCAGAGAAAGCACAGGGCACAATCCACCAAAACCATCACACAGTCCAACTGGTACTACATTGCCCTCCTGGAGTTATGCTTTCAGTGAAGTAGTCCCAGAGTTGTCATTAAATTGGACACTTCAAATGCAGCAAAATCTATAAAACTGTACAGCAATCAACTAAGTCAGAAGAAAAGAGTCAAGGCACTTCATATACTGAGGGCTACTTCCACTCTTGCGGTGCAGAGTGCCAGCTGTGCTGCTGGTGCTGTGTTACAGCCCTAAATTGTTATCATCACTGTCAGGGAGGCTCTGAAATCATGATAGAGATACCTGGTCAGCCACAGCCGGCCTTCTGACAGACAAGCAACCAAGCACAACTTTTCTGCCTCATCCCTCCCCTGCACAAGGACAGGTTAATCGTCCAGCACTTTCCCAAAGTCTCAGGGAAGGCAGGGGGAAGTGCTGCCAAACTAACAAGGCTACTTCTGCACTTACTTCCCCCAGCTTTCCCTGTGACGTCATTGCTCCTTGCACTCCTTACAAAATAACCTTGCAGGCAAGTTTTTAATTCTGAGTGCCTTGAAACAGTGTTGTACTCCAATACTGAAACAAGACATGCATACAAGAGCTGCCATTCTGAAAGTATCGCATTAAAACTGAACCTAAGGCAGCAGTTAATGTTCTTTTGGTTTTTGATAGGATTTTGAATAGCATTAACACAGCCGACAGCACAAATAATCTAATTGCATAGACGCCTTTGTAGTCCATACAAATACTGACAGCGCTACCTTGACTGGTACCATGTGTGGTGTCATGTATGTCCTTGGACAGGAGGAACAGGCTGAAAACTCAGGACACAGTTCAGCTACATGAAAGACAGACATGAATCAAATCGGCCTGCTGCAAAAATTTATGATGGAAACATGTCACAGTGTAATCAGTTTCGATAACAGTATAAAAGTCAGTGATTACACAGGAACAAATGTCTCTGAAAACTACAGGAAAGACAAATCAACAGAAAAAGCAAAAGGTCAGGTGGCATAATGAAAGTTAAGGAGCATCCACAACAGCAACTCTGTAAAAGTTCTAGAAGAAATTGCCCAGAATGAGACTTAATACAGGAGGAATTTGAAAAAAATCACAAAGTGTATCTGCCATGAGATAAAGATTATAACAATTACATTGTAAATAACATTATGTAACAAAGATCACAACAAATTATAACAATTTCTAGGATAATTACACATCACAATATTTCACCTGCTGTTTCCTACCTAACACAAGATGTTTTAAAAGCTAAGACTTTACAGGGACAAGAAGCTGCTGATGTTGCTCACAGTAGAAAAACAGAAGTAGAAAAAATAGGTCAGGTAACTGCCTTAACACTGAGGAACTGAACTGTGTCCATCAGTCTTTTCGCACCCAAAATTGAGAAACAGAAAAGTTTTCTATCCTATGCTTCTATGGCTATAGCAAAAACTAAACCACAGCACAGAAGTTTAAGCATTCTTGGAAGCTCACCCTTTAAGCAAGCAGCAGTTCAGTACACTGCTTTAACTGTTCGATTTTCTTTCTCCATTAATCCCAAATGTGTCAGAATTCTTTGCTACTATGACTACATTTGCTGTTCCCTCCAACACAAGTAACAAAATGCTCATTTCCTTCACTGCAGTGCTGTTTGGTTTGGTTTTTTTAAATTATTTTTTTTATTTCACTCATCCTCCTTTCAGTCTGGGAATTACTGACTACCTGAGGCATATTGCTAAATAACACAAGATTGAAAACAAAGTCAAACATCCAGCAAGTAACCTAGCCCAACAAGCCTGCTAACGATAAGCTACATCTCACTGAGGAGTACTTTTTAATAGAAAGTATTAATGCAATCCAGACAAGACACTTCAACTTCCCCATCTGTCAGAAGACTTAAATTTTCACTCCTTTCTTAACTTGGACAGCAAGCAGGTATCATGTAACAGAAAGCACAGAACTCTAGCAAAAACTGATCTGGGAAACATGAAGAACATGGTTGCAACACTGATGAAGTACACCACAGGGTGAATTCTTTTGCCTTTTCTCTTCCCACCAGCTCAACTGCAGATGCAAGATATCAATTCTGTCACTGCTGCAAAAGCCCACAAGGGATCAGCCCATCCTTCTTTTGTGACACTGCCCCAACAAGAAGTCAATATATTCACAAGAACATTGTCAGAACATAGCTTACTTTGTCTCTGAGAAACAAAGTTCTTAAAGCAGGGAGACTACCCACAGTGTGCCACTACCACATCCAGTAACATTCAGCAGACTCTTCCTCAATAACATTGCTTAAACCTTATTCAAGAAATTTACACAGCTCTTTTGTTTTTTGTTTTAAGGAAAAACAAAGCTGACTTGAGACATACTTTATGGCATTGCTAATTTCAAGGAAGCAGCAAGTTGCTTTAGCTAGAGCACTGAACCCAAACTTCCCAAGCAGGTGAAAAAACACAAGCTAAAACTTGAATACAGCAAACAGCTGAAAGTACTCCTTGCAGCAAACCACTGGATTGCAGGCATTTTAAGATCTTCCATTCTCCATTCAACTCTAGCAAAATGACAGCTATGTACACTCTGGTTTGACAGCAAGATTTCCTAACAGGATCTCTCGAAGAATGACATGTAAAAGAGACCATTCTAGCAGTGGAATGTAGAGTGGACACATTCCCAGAAAGCAGGGATCAGTAGATTCGTAACTCATCTTGAAGCAGCAGTGAGGGGTTACCATAAAAGCTTCCTAATTAAATAGCAATTAAAACCAAAGCTGTTGACCAGAAATCTAGCTACTTACCATTTTAAAGAGGAAAAATTATTTTGATAATTTCAGAAGTAAAAGCAAAGGTAGGGCCAAAAAGTTCCTTCAAGGAGATAAAAAGGGAGCAAGAAGAGAGAAGTGTGAGTGAAGCCAGAGGGAGCCACCTGTGCAAAGACCTCCATTTCCTAGCCAGGATATTGTCTCCACATTTCCAGAACATCCTCAGGACATGCTCTGCTCAGAAGCAGGCAGAGTAGCACACTGTCAATAAAGCAGACATGGGAGACACAACCCAGCTGATTCCACACAGACATGGTGATGTGCTGGATGAAGCACGGGCAGAACTGTTCAGCTAAGGAGTGCTTATCCTCACTTGTCTAGCACCATTGTGCAATACAAGACAAGGCCTTAAAAGTTCGAAAGCAATCCTCATCTTCTAGTTTATTAAGACCAGTAACAGACATGACCTGGGGTCAAATGGAAGAACAAATGAAACAGAATTATGAAAGGACTGAACAATAGCAAGCGAGGGGCAAATAAAGTGACAGATGAAATTCAGTGTAAATTACTACAAAGGAACCCACACAAGGAGAAACACAAACCCAGATACTCTTGTGGACCAAAAGCTTCCTTTTACTTCCTCCTCTTAAATGGAAATGGTCTTTTTGCAAAAACTTCTGATAGAATTAAGAATAATTAGCAGAAAAAGACTGCAAAAACAAGACTGAAAATTACGTACACTCAGGGTTTGCTAGTACCTCGAAAATGGCATTCTTAAGAGCCTGTAATTAGAGTCACAGAACAGTGATAAAGTAGCAGGGCAAGGCAGGGGGAAGGTAGGAGGCAGGAGATGAGCAGGAGGAAGATGACATAGACCTGTACATTTCAGCTTAGTAATTAGATGACCAAGTGAATTTCATGAGTGCCACACAGAAAGTGGACAAAGAAAAGTTACTCACTGTACCTCAAAAAAAGTCCAGTCCACTGAACATAATGGGTCTGATACAATTTCCAGCTCAGAAAGTCTCTGACCAAGACTTTCTGAAGCTTGAGTAATATTATGGGAAAAATTACTTTGTGCCTTACTGAAGCTCCATTTTAAAGTATCTGCTAACATTAACTGACACTGTGTGGTTTACTGGGGGGCACAAGCTGTTTTCCACAGTCCTAGCAGTCGTATCACAGGCTGGTAAGTGCCTAAACAGGGCAAAAGAAACCTCCTAGCACAAGGTCAGACAGAATCTACATGACACTTTCTCCTCACTCTGAAAGTAATCTGCTTCATTTCCATTTTTTCTTTATGCATTATCCAGTTGTAGCACTTCACAAAACTCAACCTCTCAGAGCACAACTGCAATTATGTTAAAAGTTTCTGCCCCAGGAAGCAATGAAGCATGGCACATTATTGCCTGATTCAGAAGTCAGGTACCAAGCCTAAGATTTTCCTGGAACATGACCAAGGGTCAGATGTTGATTTCTATCAGGATACAAGGACTGAAGAAATTCTGAACTTTCTTTAGATTGCCTAACACTTAGCACATGAGAAACCCTTCCACACTCAGGTACCTGGAAACGGACGCTAGAGGAATGAACAGCAGGTAAGGCTATGTCCAGAGAAGTTAAGAGAGAAGAAAGTAGTGAAGAAAATATTACATACATCCTTTGGAAATTATGTCTTAGTTTCTCTTCCTCCTCAAGGCACCCAGCAGCAATGATGGTAAAATGAGTTGGAATGTGGGGGAACATTAATAGAAGTTAGGATCTGAGGACCAAGGAAATAAACAAGGGTATGAGCAGCCCAGACAGAACATTAGGAAAACAGGAGCCGGAAAGAAAACCTCCCAGACATGTGCTCAACCCGAGAACTATCTAATTTTAAAAGATTCCCACTTCTGCCAATACTGGGATGTTACAAAAAGTTCAAAGCATCCCTTAACAAGAACACAACACAGTAGCAACCAAAGTGAGCCATCAGAAAGACTGGAAGACTCTGCTTAATGCTGCTAATAGTCCTATGTCCAGATCTCCTTTCAAGGACTACTTTGAGAGAGGAAAACACAAACCAGATTTTCACTCGAGTACTGTCAACAGCCTGCTTCAATAAGTCATTTAATGTTAGTTCTCCTAGAGCCAAATCACTAAGCTGTGCTTTGGATTTCTAGATACAGATCCTCACTTGTCTAACTGCCAATGTTTTCTACATTATTTTTGTAAAAGAAGCAGCATCCTATGATGGGAAACTCTTCCAGTTTCTACACAAAATTGTTTCACTCCAATACTAGCAATCATGCTACAAATCTTATGAGAATGACCTCTAAGTTGAAAATAACTGCAGTGCTAAAACATTTTTAATTAACAGTTCAGCTGGGGGAAAAGAAAAAGAGTGTAGTAAGATGCTTAGTTCTGTAGGAAAGGGTTAATACACTTTTTGGTGATAGGGGCAATTCAGGTTTTCTGCTTATTTGGTAAGAAAGAAAAGCTATCTAATATGCACCATATACCTTGAACACAGTTTACATCTTATTTGCCTGTGCGTACCAAACATGAGGCAAAAAGCATCAAACACATACTAGAATTGTAAACACAGGAGGAAAGCACTGGGGCTATGTGAGCAAACTATACTAAACTATACTTTGCTAAGCCTGGTGAAAACTGCATTCAGCAGCTGAGGTTGGCACCTACCAGCCCACAAGCTTGTGCTTTGCAATACTATGGGAAGTTAGGCAGAAAGGATCACTGCCCTCAAAATGAGAGTCCTCTTGCTTCAGCCTCCTGAATTTATTCAAAACTGCAGGTAGAGAATGGAAACCAAGTTATTCTCTTTATTCATGAACAAACTAAATCACATAAATGAAGGTAATGTTCAAAGAAATATCAGCACATTGAGGCTACTGCATCTGTGAAATTTTTCATTCACTTTGTATTAGTGTAGAGCTGCACACAACAGAAAATAAAACCTTTTCTTCCTGAAATACTGCATTACTCTCTTTTTCTCCCTCTCCCAAGTTCCCAGGTATATGTTCCTTCACCATTCATGGAATCTCTGTTATCATCTCCACATGGGGAATTTTTTAACAGCCAAAAATATAAATAAATCAATGTTATCACTATTTATTTACTTTCACAAAGCACTTGCTTACTGTGTGGGTGTGTCTGAAATTTAATCTGTATATCCTAATAGCCCCCTAAAGACTACCAAAATAAACTACTAGTTACAGCAAATAATCTTTCAGATTACTTAAAAAAACTGAAGATTCTATATTCAACACTGTAGTAGCTAGCCCTCTCTGTTACTTGGTCGTCCTAGCAATCTACCCAGCAGGTATAATGGGTAAAGACAAGCAGGGACAAACATCACCTAGAAGCTATTATGCAGACTGAAAAGCAGTGATCGCAACCTCTTTGCTTTCATTTCTTGAACCCGTGTTAAAGCAGAACTGCCACTGAGGGACACACACAGGTATGCATCCAGGGAACCTGGACAAGGTATTTACCTCAGTTAATACCCAATGCTAGTGTTGCATTGCTGCAGTTCATTCATCCAGCTTCGGAAGCAGCTGATCATAAGCCAGGTAGTAACAGGCAGCTTTTTCTGCTATTCCAGCTGCAGCTTCAGTCATGAAGTGATGACCTTACAAACACAGTCAGTGTTTAGTCTGAAAAGTCTAAAGCCGTCCTTATGGAAGCAATGCCAGTCAAACACTCCAAAAAACCCAAATCCAGACCAGCTTTTGCAGCATGTCCTGATTTCACCTTCCTCCCAGCGGTAGCACCTTTATAATAACATATTTAAGAAGGGGTAAAATCTGCTGCGCAAACAGCACCAAAGAGAGAGAAACAAATATGTAAACACCAAGGTCAGTGAAGAGAGAGGGGGAGGAGGTGCTCCAGGCACCAGCACAAAGATTCATCTGCAGCCCATGGAGGTTAATGGTGGAGCAGACACCCACCTGCAGCCAGGGGAATACCCCACACCAGAGGCAGGCTTATGTGCCCAGAGGAGGCTGTGACTCCACTGAGACACCTCATGCTTCTGGCAGCACTTGTGGCTCCCCGGAGAGGGGCCCACACTAGTGTAGGTCTTCTGGCCAGACCCAGGGGACCTACGCTAGAGCAGTTTGTTCCTGAATGACTGCACCCTGTGTAAAGGTCCTATGCTCAAGCAGTTCATGAAGAACTGCAGCCCATGGGAAAGACTCATGCTGGAGAAGTCCATGGAGCACCGTCTTCCATAAGTGGGACCCCACACTGGAGCAGCAGAAGAGCATGAGGAGGAAGCAGCAGCAGAGGCAGCATGTAATGAAATGACTGCAACTCCCATTCCAGGTCACCCCGTGCTGTTGGATGTGGAGGAGGTAAAGGAGTTCAGAGTGATTTTGAGCCCAGGAAGAAGGGAGAGGTGGGAAGAAGGTGTTTTAGGATGTGTTTTTATTTCTTATTATCTTACTCTAACTTTTAATTGGCAATCTAGTATCTCCAAGCTGAATCTGTTTTGCCTGTGACCATAATTACTGAGTGCTCCCCTGTCCGGTTGAGGAAGGGCAGTGATTGAGCAGCTTTGTGGGCACCTGGCCTCCAGCCAAAGTTAGCTCACCACAGCATGATAACCTTCCTTCTCCACAGCATTTCATTTCAGTTTCCATAGTTTCTAATTTTTTTTGTTCTGTGCAAAAGAACTGCGCTCCAGAATTTTCTTCATGTCTCACAATTCAGTAACAAGCTACAGAAGTAATCAGCTCACTTTTTCTAAAAGATTCCTTAGTGTTTCCTTCTCTGTAGTTGCCAATTCTCAATTTCTGATACTTTTTTTTTCCTTTGAACTTAGCAAAGTATCTGACTTCCTGGTGGTCCTGCCTGGCCAGCTATCACCCATTCTCACTCTTTTCCATCAGGAGTTCTCACAATCCCATCACACTCTTACCTTTCTCAAGTAAAAAAGACCCAGCTCTCCCAAACATTCCTATTACCATTGCTCCTTGTGCTCCAACTGATACTCATGGTAACATCTGAAAGCAAAAGCAGCAACACAGATGCAAGTCAGCCAGTACATATCCACACAGCTCAGAAGTTTTTCAGTTGTTCATCTAGCAGCTTAACAGCAAAAATACCCATTTGAATTCAGCCTCCATTAGACACATGAAAACTTTGAGAAAGAGGGCAAGTTACTGCAATTATATCCAGTCTATATGGTCATTTTAAATGATTAACTCATTTTGATGAAGATTGTTATTACCAGTGTCTTTATATGACTGAACACATTACCATTTTTGCTTTTTAATGAAATCCAGAACA
>NW_010182565.1:0-8631 GCF_000695765.1 Mesitornis unicolor | reverse complement strand
CAGCTTCTCCAGGAGGAAGCTGTGGGAGACAAGCAAAATAATAGAAATATGGATTGGCCTTGGCTGTGGAGATAGAGAATTGTACGTGAAGAAAGAGGCAAGCAGGCAGAAATGGCTAAAGAAAGGTATGGTAGCAGAGTGTCTCTGTCACCACTGACTTGATCCCTCTCCTGTTTAGGTTTGTCGGCTGCTGCTGGAATCGGCGTCGATGACCTTCGCCGCTTATGCATTCTCAGGATGAGTTTTGTCAAAGGTTGGGGACCCGATTACCCGCGACAGAGCATCAAAGAGACGCCGTGCTGGATCGAAATCCACCTCCACCGGGCACTCCAGCTCCTCGATGAAGTACTTCACACCATGCCCATCGCAGACCCGCAGCCTTTAGACTGAGCTCCCTCCGCTGCGGCGCCGCGGGCCGTCGTATCGTGAGGATGGTGGATTGTAAAATACGATTCTTGTTTATAACCTGACGAGAGATTTTTCCTTTTGGTTCTGCTTAATCTTCTCCAAACCGGGTTTTAAAAATGTGTTTGCCGCCTTGCTCGTAGCAGAAACAACCTGAACATGCAGAATTTGGATTTCAGTTCTTTTATTTTTTTCTTTTCTTTCTTGTTTCCTTCAGAATTTCATTGGCATGATAACACGGCTCAGGGCTTGACGTGGAAAGGTAAAGGCCTTCTAGAGACTTCACAGCGTTGGGGTTGTTCCCTTGGAAAACTTTCCCTTCTCTATGATGGCATCTTGGGTGATAAGCCTGGCAGGAGCCTTTTGTATGCAGAATATATATTATATATATATATATTTATATCTGAAAATTCCTTCTAATAGTTATAAACATTTACCTTCTAGCGACTTTTACAATTCCAACGGCTTTGCGATGGTTTGGTTTTTTTGGTTTTTCTTTTGTAGGGAACAATAGTTAACAGAAAGACTTCTTTATTTTGTTGACTCTCTTGGTATGATTTGGTTTTTTGGGGGGGTTTTCTTTTTTCCAGATGAAAAATGTAGAAGCTGCCATCCCCCCCCCCCAAAAAAAACCAAAAAGCGAGAGGTGAGAGATACGGTTGTTGGCATTGATTGAAAAAAAATACAGCGAGGAAAAAGAAACGTGGCTTTTCCTGCACTGGTTTTTTTGTTTTATTTTTAAAAAACAAACACAAAGGTCTCTTTAGGTTTTTTATTTCTAGAGGCACGTGAGTTTTAAAACACTAAAGGAAACGGTTGCTTTCAGTGCCGGCGCTCACTTTCGAGAGAACACGAAATACCCAGGCCACCGAAATTTCACCCTGAGAACCGAATCCAGGAGCATTGTTTTCGTAACTGCTACTGACTTCTCTCCTTTGACTCCACTCAAAGCTGGCAGGTACTTTCCAAAAAGCGGCACGGCTCTTTTTCTACTTTGCATTGACCGTTGTTACACCCCGTGTAATTTAATCCCACGCTTTCGGATCCGGGTTTTTGGTTTGGTTTTTTTTCTTTTGGTATCCGTTCACCATTTCCACTCAGGGCAAGGATGGCAAACTTGTTTTTATACCTCGCGGTTCTTTGAAGCCCCCGATGCCATCGGCGACCGTATCAATTGGCAATGACTTTGTATAGAGGATTTCGAGTAGGTGAAAGAAAACCGACCGACCGAGCGACGTGTATGGACTGTATGACAGATACAATATGTATGCTTTCTCTCTAGTTAATAGTATAAATAAAATGATGAAACCCTTGATTTTTATTCTATTTTCATATCCGTTTAGTTTGCTTCTCTCATGTCGTTCTGCACCTCCGATTGAGCCCGAGTGATGGATTTACTTGCCTTTGCGAGACCAGCAGCAGCCAATAGCGGTAGGAATTTTTGATGGTTGCAACTTGCCGGGAAGCGGCTCCGCTTTTTCTTACCAAAGCACAGCCTGAGGACATCTCTTGGCTATTTCACAGGGCCTGAAGAAGGAGAAATTCCTCCTTTTTCAGTCTGCAGGAAGTCGGAGCTGAGTTCAACAGGCTTAGGAGAACTCAGACTCCAGCTTAAATCCTTCGAGCGCTGCCAGTGCTGGACCGAGCCGCCCTGGCAGCGGTGTTGAACAGAAGGAGAAGTCTTGGAAGAGACTTTTTGGGGGCAGCTTTTTGCCAAGTTTCTTGCATAATTGCAGGCATTTAGAGGGCTGCGACACGCGGTGTCGAGGTATCGCTTCCCCTGACCGAACGGTGGCCAGAAATGGCTGAGTTTTCTCCGTATTTTCACTAACGGCGTTGCTTTCTTCAGGCTCATTTCTAACAAGATCACTTCTTTTTCCCCCCTTATATGGCAACTTCTTGACGTTTGGCAAAATGACATTTGCTTTTCTCGAAAGCCGCTTTTATTTTCCTTTCTAATGATGGGAGTTTGTCCCAAAAGGAAACTTCTTCAGGTTCTTGAGGAGCTCTTTCCGTAGAGGATTCAGACTGCATCACTAGTAACCAGCAGCTGAGTTATGCTTCGCCCACCACAGAAAACTCAACTTCGGAGGAAGAAATTAAAGCCTGAGTTGAATTAAAGACACGTCGAATTGCCTGCCCTGCTCTTCCTTCAAGGTGCTTCGGCTTTCGGGAGGCGTCTGACTGGGAGAAACACTTCCGATGCTACAGCGTAGTATTGAAACGGCCAAAACCCGTTCAGAACAGAGCCACAAAATAACGCCAGATGAGTTTTAACAGGAGCAAGAAAGGCTCCACATCGGGAGAAATCGGAGCGCGGTGCGAGGCAGTGAAATGAAACCAAAATTCATCTCACCGCTGAAGATGCAGTCGTAGGATCTCTGTTTTTAACGTGCTTTTAACTTCATCTTTGTACTTTTACGACAGGGCAGCGCTTAACGGATTGGAGCAGCGGCGCGTTGAGTCTTTGACAGGCTGGCATTGATGGCTTTTTCTGAGCCTAAAAAAGAGGAGCTGCAGCTATCCCGCCCCGCCGCCCCCCAGCCGCGCTGCAGGCGGGGATGGCAACGCTCCTCGGCTCTGAGCGTCTCCAGCGGGGCGAATCCTACGAGTATTTGTTCAGCTATTGCTTGCCATCCCGTTCTCACCTCTGCTCTGCTCTGTTACTTGGATGAAGTAATCGCCCCTGTGTTTTTCGCCCTCGATTATGCCCTCAATAAAAATGAAAGCTGGGATTAGCACCGGAAGGTTTAGGCGGCTTTGAACCGCGTTATCGTTAATTTGGCAAGCGAGGGCATTTAAAGTTGACGCGCTGGAGGTGGAGGAGAGGGAAAATTTTTGCTGGGGTGGCTTAAAAATACTGAATTTTAACAGGAATCCTTTGGAAGGAGCCGTAACCGCTGCTGGTTCGAGACGGTTGTTCCTTATATCAGGTTTTTGGACTTGATGAGAATGATGAGCTTAGGGAGCTGTGATCTAAATCTCTTCGTTAACGGCTCGAGCATCCTGAAAAATGACCCCGGCTGCTTTGTAGAGAGGGACCACAGGAGCTGAGGGCTGTCCCCGGTCACCTCGCAGGTCTGGAGCAGCAGGAGCCGTCGAACCGGTGTCCAACCCGGAGTCCAACCCCTGTGCCTTACCTTTGGGACCTTCTCACTCCTCATGTCACTTCTCCAGACAACCGCATCCTCTCAGGAACCACCGCCTCAACCCTTTTACTGGGAACCGTTAAAATCAGTGTCAATAGGGGCGATTCCTGCCCCTGGACCCCCCCCCAAATGCTGCTTATCGTTTGGTGATGGTCTTTGATGAGACATCTTTCACCTCTCCTTTGAAGGGAAGCACTTTGGAAAGGACCCATCTCCTTGCTTTGCATTTGATCTCTGCTGGACAACGTGGCTGGGATCACTGGTGGCGTCTTTAATGTCACCGGTTACAGCCACATGGGTCTGCCTCTGAGCAGGATTCAGGCTTCGGCTACCAAATCCTTTCCTTTCCTCTTCTTGAACCCCACACTACTTAACATCTCTCAACAATAAGATGCTGGTGTTGGTAAGGAGACAGTTTTTGAGAGGGTTACCTTCTATTTTAGAAAGGAAGACTTAAAAGCGATGGCGTTGCCTGGTCCTGCTAAAAACAGGGCTGTTGCCATGACTGGTAACGGGGTTTTTTTTGAGGACCACGGCGCTGTTCTCAGGCCTGAGATTTGCAAGCGTTCGCCTTCTTGTGAGCACTAAGCTGGTTGCTTCTACCCCCAATTTTGGGCCTTGCTGGATGGGAAGCCCTTCTCCACTGCTCACATAGGAGCTGGATGCCGAATCCTCGGCATCATCCACCTCTAAAAACACTCAAGCGCCCGTGCCGAGTCCAAGCTGCTGCTGCTGAGCTCCCCCCCCAGCCCTGACTTCATTTTCCTTCCCTTGGCAAAACCTCCGGGGCTGTTGGCTGCTGTTGTGAGCGACGCATCGCTCCTAAAATTGATAGGACTTCGTTCTTTCGAGCTCGCCGAAACCGCCGGGCGCTCGCTCGCTCCGGTACCTTTTCCTGTGTCTTTTTTTTTTGTTGTTGTTGTTGTTGTTATTTTGGGTGAAGTTTTTGGTAGCACTAAGTTGTGATTCAGCTGGATTGAGAGCTGCGACCTCCCCGTAACCCAAAACTCGCCGCGAGAGTGGTGGTTTGTGGTGTTTTTTGGAGCGCGACGGCTTAGTTTTAGCGTTTCTCCTTTCGGCCATTGCCTCTTGATACAAGCGGTCAACCGAATTCCCAGTAGTTCCTTTGTAGCTTTACCTGGATGTTTTTCATTAGCCCTAGTTTGTGGATAATACGCTGTAGTTAACTTTCCTGAAATTCTGTACCAGAGTATGTTTTTGATTAAAAAAGGTAAAGATTCACGGCTTTGACTTCTTGGATTTTATTTCCCCATCGGTGGAGAGCTGAAGGCACCGGGCCGTGCAGGTACGGTGGTGTGGGTGTTATATTAATAGAAATTATTGCTTGACAACTTCCAGCCCAGCCTGGTTGGTCGTGGTCGAGGTAAAACCCCTGCATCCCGTGCTGGTGTTACCCTGCAGAGCGCTGAGCGTCCCATCGCAGCTGGCAATGTGGAGTTCAGCCCCAAACTCGCAGCTCTGCACCCCAATTATCCAGGGTTTCTCAGCTCTCATCATCCTCAGTAACGTTCCCTGTGGTGCTTGCGCTGCGTTTTTAACTCCCTTGGGATAAATTCATGCGTGGGAGCTAAAGCTGGCCCCAAAAAACCCTTAATCTGAGCCCCGGCTCCGTCCTGCGGGTAAAGTCTGGGCTTCCTGGTTTTTGGTCAATAATCACGAATACGGATTGTATTTGTTTCACCTTTCCTTTGCCTGTTTGTACAAACATCGTAGAAACGTCTGTGTGTATCTATATACCTCTATCTATCTATATATCTCTTGTCTGTATCTCTGTATCTATATCTCTAGATATCTATCTCTGTATCTCTGCATCTATATATCTCTATATATCTGTATCTATCTCTATATATATGTATCTCTATCTCTATATCTATTTATCTCTATCTATATACCTCTATATATCTATCTATATACCTATGTATCTGTCTCTATATCCCTATCTCTATCCCTATATATCTATCTGTATCTCTATATATCTACCTATATCTCTATATATCTATCTATATCTCTATATATCTGTATCTCTATCTATACCTATATATCTATCTCTCTATACCTATATAATCTATCTATATCTCTGTATCTATCTATCTATATCTCTCTCTATACCTATATATCTATCTATATCTCTATCTATACCTATATATCTATATCTCTGTATCTATCTATATCTCTATACCTACATATCTACCTATATCTCTGTGCCTATCTATATACCTATATCTGTATCTCTACCTCTATATCTATCTAGATCTCTATACCTATCTACCTATATATCTACCTATGTCTATACCTGTCTATCCATCTCTGTATGTATCCGTCTCTATACCTGTCTATCCATCTCTGTATGTATCTGTCTCTATACCTGTCTATCCATCTCTGTATCTGTCTCTATACCTGTCTATCCATCTCTGTATGTATCTGTCTCTATACCTGTCTATCCATCTCTGTATGTATCTGTCTCTATACCTGTCTTTCCATCTCTGTATGTATCTCTCTATACCTGTCTATCCATCTCTGTATGTATCTATATACCTATCTCTATACCATCTCTGTCTCTATACCTGTCTATCCATCTCTGTATGTATCTATATACCTGTCTATCTCTATAGCATCTCTGTCTCTATACCTATATACCTGTATCTCTATACCTGTATCTCTATACCTGTATACCTATATATCTATCTATATCCCTATATATGTCTATATATCTCATCTCTATGTCTATATAGATATCTCTTATCTATACACCTATATCTGTACATCTATATAGATCTTTATATATCTCTATCTTCATAGATATTTATTCAATTTTTAAATTTTTTAATATCTATTTGTTAGATATTTCTATTTCTTTTCCCCCCAATGATGACACACGCAGGCCGTACAGGTTGAGGAGAGGCTCAGCTACAGCCCCAGAGCCACGCAAAGCTGAGGGAAGAGTTTGTGCTGCCAGATGTCACCACCGCTCGACCCGTGACCCTTCCTAAATGAGCTCGGCTGCTAACGAGGTTTGTTCTTGGCAATTAGAGGGAGCAGATGGCCGTGGTGGCTGCAAGGACCCACACCACCGAAGCCACCCTGAGGTGATGTCCCCATGGCCCCGTCCCACCTCACATTTGTGCCTTGTGGCTGGGTCAAGAGGGGTTGGGGACGTCCCCGTGCCAGGCCCCTGCCCCCACTGGTGCTGTTTGCTTTCAACTGGGAGCACTGGGGTGACCCAGGGAGTTTTGGGGCTGCTGTGGGGTGTGAGGTGCCTCTGTGGTACATGCCACTAGATGTCCTTAGTGCTCCATCTGCCACCGCAGGATCGTGGGGGCATCCCAGAGCCAGTGAGGGCCACGTCCCCTTTTGGTGATGTTCTTCATGGTACGTGGACAACTCAGAGCAGTGCCTGGCAATTTTGGGGTGGTTTTGTTGATTTGAGAGGTCGGGGGAAGCTCTTTCTTGCTGTAAATGCAGCATTAAGCATCTTCATGTGATAGATTTGGGTGCTGGGGCTGGCATCACAGCTGAAGGTGAGGCTGTGTGTCCCCCCAAGTGCAGGGATGTGACCAAGGACACCTAGCACACCAGGGCTCACCCACAGGTGAGTTTTACCCCCAAAATCCTCCATTCCAACCCCAAAAAACCATCTCTGCTTGAGTCTTGATGCATCGGGGATCTCATCCCATTGCCCTTCTCCCTCTACCAGAGCTGTGGCCAATGTCAGCGTCCTCACCCAGCACAGGGAAATTTTGGTTCCCAGGAGGGAGAAGAGCTCTGAGCAATAATGACACAAAGCACATAAGGGTTTTATTACTATTATTTGAAGAAATTAAAGTTTGGACCCCAAGCAGGAGCACCCAAACCCGGGCGGATTTTTCAGGCCCCCCTGCAGGGAGATGGGGAGCACGGGGCTGGCACCGCTTCCCACCCTAAGGTAGGATCCGTTGATATCTGCACCACAAAGCAGAAAACAACACAAACTTCACATTTAAAAGAGAAAAAATTCATGGTTTTTTTCAGCATTCCTGACCAGCCGATGCCTGGTGGCGAGTGCTTCCCTTGCCGTGACCAAGAGGTCAAATTCCAGGCTGGTTACTCACCCGTCACAAGCGCTCCTGAGCATGGAAAAAATCAACTCACTGCAGCAAACAGAGGAGAAGGGGAGGGTTTTTTTTTTTAAAGCCTTTTGCAACCCAGAAGTAACCACGGTGCTGCTTGCTCTGCGGAATAGAGCTTGGGGTTGAAGATGGGTGATGTACATCTAGAAATAACCAGGTTTTTATCTCCCTGTTGCCCGAGGCCTCTTGCTAAAACCACTGCGAGCGCCAAGTGCAGTGGATTTCAGTGCTCTTTGATGTCTTCCCAAGGCTTCCTGTTAAAACAAAGCAGTTACAAAGAGAGATTTTCCTCTCTCCTCCTGAAGAAAGAGCAGAAAGTTGAGGTTTGAGGATGTCCTTTGAGGACAACAGGGAGATTTAGCAGCAACCCATCGGCTCAACCCCGTCAGAGCCTGACCTGCCACCGGTGTGACCTTAGAATGCCTTTTCCCATTCAGTGCCGTCACTCTCCTCCATCCCAGGAAGCGTCCATCAGCGTTGCAGGGGCTGTGCTCTGCTGCAACCCCCCCTGGAAGGGAACTGCTCCTCCTCGGTGAGAAATGGGGAGGGAGGCTTCACCGGGGAGTAGAAGTAAAGCTGTTGTGGGTGCAACTGAGGTATTCGACCAGCAAGGGGTAGGGGAGCACGGCGGGGCTCCTTGCAACAGGAAAACCCAGGGAGGAGAAGAAAGAGGAAGAGGAGGAAGGGAGGAAGAGGGGGAAGAGGGGAGGGGGGAGGAAGGAGGAGGGAGGGGAGAGGGAGAGGGGAGGAAGAGGGGGAAGAGGGTTGGAGGGAGGGGAGAGGAAGAGGGGAGAGGAAGAGGAGGGAGAGGGGAGGAAGGAAAAGGGAGGAAGGAGAAGGAAGTGAGGAAAAAAGGAGGAAGAAAGGAAGAGGAGGAAGGATAAGGGGGGAGGAAGAGGAGGATGAAAGGGGAGGAAGAGGAGTAAGGAGGGAGGAAGAGGGAGGAGGAA
>NW_010182564.1:0-1001 GCF_000695765.1 Mesitornis unicolor | reverse complement strand
TGGGGTGGGGGACACCCTCATGGGGTGGGGGAACCCCCTGGGTTTTGGGGACCCCCTGGGATTTGGGGAACCCCCTTGGGGACCCCGATTTGGGGGAGAGGTGGGAGATGGAGAAGGACCCAGGGGAAATGGGAATGGGGGGATATTGGGGGGTGTTTTGGGGTTGAAAGGGGTTACTGGTCCATACTGGGATGTACTGGGAAGGTCCTCAGTGCCCTAGAACCCCGCTGGTGGGGTCCCAAAGTGGGGATTCCAGGTTGGGGGGGGCCATGGTGGGGACCAGGGATGTTCTGGGAGTTCACAGGGGATGTTATGTGGGTTACTGGGCTATACTGGGCCATACTGGTGCCGTACCGGGTGTCGGAGAACTCGAGGCTGATGAGGTTGAGGACGCGGTCGCGCCGGGGCCCCCCCAGATAGGCCACGAAGTCCCCCAGGCGCATGCGGCAGTCGGCCTGGCGCCCCACGTCGATCACGTCGATGATCTTGTCTGAGCCTGCGGCCCGAAACCCAGCGAAATCACCCCAAAAACCAGCGAAATCACCCCAAAAACCAGCGAAATCACCCAAAAACCAGCGAAATCACCCAAAAACCAGCGAAATCACCCAAAATCACCCCAAAAACCAGCAAAATCATCCCAAAAACCAGCAAAATTACTCCCAAAAACCACTAAAAACTACCAAAATCACCCCAAAAACCAGCGAAATCACCCCAAAAACCACTGAAAACCAGCACAATCACCCCAAAAACAAGCAAAATCACCCCCAAAACCAGCGAAAACCACTGAAACCACCCGAAAAAACAGTGAAACCACCCCAAAACCCACCGAAATCACCCCAAAAACCACCAAAACCCACCGAAATCACCCCAAAACCCAGCAAAATCACCCCAAAAAACCCCGCAAGCCCCCCATAAACCCCCTATAGACACCCTATAGAGCCCTAAAACCCCTCTACAGCATCCCCTAAACCCCCCAAAACCCCTCAAGCCCCCCATAAACC
>NW_010182563.1:6327-7821 GCF_000695765.1 Mesitornis unicolor | reverse complement strand
GGTGCTGAAGGAAGATGAGGCCACGGTGGGCTGTGATGCCTATGGAGGAGCAGCTCTTTCTGGGGCCCTTGTGCCTGTCCCCTCCTGTGACGGCTGCGATCCCTTCCCGTGTCCAGCTCGGCACCAACCTGTTCCGTGAGGAGCCGCTGCCGTACCTCGTGTACCAGCCCCTGCCCTGGCAGATCCAGTGCGTGACCCAGAGCCGCCGCACCAGCCGGGACAGCGAGGTGAGGGCCACGTCCCTGCGTGTGGGAACGGCAGAGGAAAGGCGTCTGTAGAGAAACTCAGTGATTGTAAGGAACGCAAGTATCCCCCTGCACACCTGGCATCCCGGGTGCTGCAGTGCGAGGTGAGGAGATAGACACTGCAAGTCTGGCTCAGAGCCGGTTTGCAATGCAGATCTAGCGAGGTGAGCCCGACCCAATGTGTGTCCTGCGGTGCTACCAGAGCGTCTCTCACATCTGACTCTAAGGAGCTTTTCTGCTTCTCCTTGGAGGACTTCTCACAAATGCGAATTAATTAATCAGTGCTCTGCAGTGCTCCTTAAAACACTCACTGCTGTTCCCTTAGAGTTTCCCAAAGAGAACGGGTAGTGCCAGGCTCCCTGTCCCTTTCAGAGCTTCCCAGCTGGCCTGAAAGGGACCATTCTCACCACCTCTGCCTATAATTGTTATCTAGAATTAATCTGATCTATAACTATCTGATCTATAACTAATCCTGTTGTGCTTTACCTTCCTAGAGGGGCAGGAGCTCTCGGCACAACAGCATCTACTCCATTTCTGCAGAAAAAGGTGAGCATGGAGCAGGCAGGGACACAGCCCTGCCCGGGTTGTGGGGAAACCCATGGCTGTGGTGGTGGGACACAGCAGAACAGCAGTGCCTGGGCCCTGCTTGGCCTCTTTCTTCCAAAAATCTGATGTTACTAAGGGGTACTTCACGTGGGTCATTGGCTCCCCTTCCTCTTCTCCTTTCCCAGCAAACCCACCCTGAATTTGCCCCCCTTCCTCCTCCTCACTCACCTCAGGGCTCTGCCCCCTCTGCAGTCAAGTGCTCAGCAAAGAGGATTGGGGCTCTTCTATTCTCAGCACAATCGGATCAGGGCGGTGGGGCAGCGGGGTGCAGGGCCGTGAGGCTCCTCCTGCATGGACCCCAGCTCCGGTCGCTGCTCTGGGGGTGTCACCACCCCGAAAATCCCCAGGGCTGAGGGCGGTGGGGTGCTATCGGTGGGACCAGGCGTATTTTCGGCAGAGATGTTGCCGTTCCTGCAGACACGCAGCACTACAAGCCCCAGGGGCTCCCCGAACACTGAGGTTTTTTGCAGCGAGCAGGATTTACGGCCATGTCTTGTGAAGCGGGACAGGAAGGAGCCGATTCCCAAAGTGGACTCTCTTTTTATGTATCTTTTTCCTTGGCAATTTCTTTTAGGACGTGAATAAAAGCGGGCTGGGGTGACGGGGCCGAGTTTACGCAGCGGCAGCTGGCGGGGGGGGGGGT
>NW_010182563.1:0-6307 GCF_000695765.1 Mesitornis unicolor | reverse complement strand
CGGTGACCCACGCGTTTAAAGGAGTGCTTTGATTCAGCTCCCGGTGAACCGCACAATGCTTCCCCCGTGCCGCATTAAGCGTGGGGTGGGGAGGGCTCCCATTTGTCAGCCTGAGAGCTTTATTGCCGTGCGCTGCCGGGGTGGGTCTTTTTTTTTTAAACCTAATCTTATTTGTGTGTGTGAAAGTAAGTGAGTATCATACTTGGTGATTACGTGTGGGGAAGCTGAGGTCTTTGGGGAGTAAAGCTGGGTAAATAGAGGGCTTAGTGCTGCCGGGGGGCTGGGCTGTGCCTCCCGCTCCATCCCCCTCTGCCATGAGGATGCTCTGCGAGTCGTGGTTTGATGGGGACCCTCTGGCCTCTTTCACCCCCATCTCTTTTGGGAGCCTGGGGTGCACGGAGGCGGGTCTGACTCCACGGGGGGATGCCAGCGCCCTGGCCTGTTTCCCCCTAGGCAACGTGACCCCTGACGCCAGCAGCGAGGGCAGGTTCTTCAGCGACCCTTCAGAGAAGGCGGCCGTCACCATCCAGACCCACTTCAGGAGATACCAGCAGCAGAAGCAGGAGAAGAAGTAGACGTGTTGGCTCCCCGTGCCCTGCGCTGTCCCTTGTTTTGGTCTGATCTGTACCCCAGAGATGTGCAGCCGGGGTGGCTGAACCCGCTCCCTCCTCCGTAGCTCCTGGTGCGGCCATAGCTCCTCTGCCCTTGGTGTTGGTCACAGAGCGAGGTCCTCCCTGGCCAGTCCTTCCCCAGACAGCACGGCCCTGCGGGCTGGGGTATTTTTGTGAGGCGAGCGAGGGGCTGCGAGGTGGGACCTCAGCACCCAGGGGGTGACACAGCCCTGAGCACAGCACCCATGGCTGTAGCAAGGTTAGGGCCCTGCAGCTGTGTTGGTGGGAGCAGAGCCCTGCACAGCTGACAGCGAATGGAGCTGCGTGGTTGTGGCCCAGCGGGGGCTCGATTGGCCCCGTTACAACCCTTGCTGTGCCTCCATTTCCACTCTATCTCTGGAGCAGGGCTGGAAAAGCTGCCTCTGCGCCCTGCTCCACATGAGGACAGTGCCCAGGAGCTGTGCTGACGGTGAGCTGACCCTGCCTTCCCTGGGGAGAGCAGTTTGGGGTGCCCTGGGCGGACTCTGTTTGGCCCTCTCCAGCCACAAACGTCCTCGGCCCTTTCTGAGGGCTCTGTCCCCAGCTCCCCCTGCTTACCTTCCCCTTGTGAGTGCTGATGGTGGGTGTCTGGATCCTCCTGTGCTTGGTTCCCCTTGGTATCAGGTGCTGCTCGGCTCTCCTGAGGCTGAGAGCAGGGCTGGTGGGGTTGGCTCTGTCGCTCTGAGCTGCCAGGACCTGCTGCGGGCAGCCTGAGCCAGCAACGGGAGGGGTGCGTAGCGTGGTGCCTGGGGTCTGGCAAAGCAGACCTGAAACCAGGCCAGATCTTTAGATTTCTAGACTTGATGGTGTTCTGGAGATTGGCTAATGTGGCTCGAAACAACTGTCCTCCTTCGAGTCCTGGTTGGCCGCTGTGTGTGCACTCGCAGGGCAGTGCTGGGGTCTCGTGGGTGAGCACTGGGAATCGGGGCTGTCCTAATGAACTGTGCACAGCCAGGGATGGGGGCTGCGGGGAAGGTAAGGTGGAGAATTCTTGCTAAGACGTAGGAGGAAATCTGTACTAGCCAATTACAATAAAGACGTATTAATCCACATTAATCTCCTCTTTCTGTCTTGCTAATCCACTTACTCTCGTGGCTGAGAACATGCTCCTCTCTTCTTGCTCTGCTATTTAAAGGCTGGGATTGGCATCTCGGGGGTGCTGTGTGGCTGCCAGGCTGTGCCGCTGCTCGGAGACGGGGGTGGGCGCTGGGCTCTCCTCAAAATCTCTGCCGTGCAAAGGTTTGGAAGCCCAATGTGCACTGAACCGCGCTGGAAATAGTCAGAAAAACGTTGGAGAAATTTGAGTTCGCTTGTCAACGCTCTCCACTGAGCTGGGGGAGAAGGAACAGGGGCAGGACTGGTTTCACGCGGTTGCAGGCAAACGTGAGGCGGTGCAAGAGATGATTTTGGGATGTGTGGATCCGTGGGCCCTCAACCCGTCAGCACAGCGGGGTCCCAGGGCTCTGTGGATGCTGAGTCGCTGGTGCTGAGCTGCAGCACGGCCCCCATCCTCTCCGCCCCCTCGTGTTGTCCCTCTCAGGTGAGCCAAGCAAGCGTTCTGTGGCTTGAAGAAAGTCAGAGCCGCATGCTGCGGTTCTCAGCATTCAGCTGCCTTGTTCATGCTCCACGTCGAAATGCCCTATGAAATGCATGCAGTCCCTGCATGCTGCACTGGAAACCCAGCATGGCTTTATTGTCTCCGAAAACCGGCTAAAATTGACCGAATGAGAAATCTCGTGCGCAGAATTAAACGCTGTTCAGCACAGATCTTGGGATTCGTATTGAGAGAGAAACCAGACCCAAAGGAAGTCCTGCAGAAGAAACCTGACCCTATTTCACGCATGGATTTGGACGCTGGCTGATTGCTCCTGATGTGAATTCTTGGCACATCAGAACCGGAGGCTTCAGATGCGGGGCAGGAACCTGGGCCTGCGGGAAACGGCTGAGGCGGAGCAGCTCAGAGAAAATGCGATGTCCTGGCACGGCCTGGGTACCAGCAGCAAACTGCATCCCCAGGAAAGCTTTACAGGGAAGTAAGGCACCGATGGGAGCTTCGGTGCAAAAATACGAGTGGGAAATACCAACCCCGGCATTTGTGGCATCGGGCACAACTCTGGTGCCTTCCACCAGCCCATTTGGGAAGTTCACTCCTCGCTACCCGCGATGCTCCTTGGCAGAGGATGGCTCCGAGTGTCCCTGGAATAAAACTGATGGAAACCAGGCACAGGAAATGGTCCCAGCAGCTCGTGAGCTGCTATTGCCAGCCCTACCCGATTAAAGGCATCGAAACCAGACGGTGATGGGGGATCTGCTGGGCAGTGCGGCAACGCAAGAGATGGGGGACTGGAAGTGGACAGTGGCACCAGTAACACCAGTCACTAGCACACCACTGCTTTGTTCATTAGAAAAGATCCAGGAGGTGTATTAAAGTGATTATAACTGATGTGTTAAAGCCCTTCTGTCAAGTAGAAAAGGAAGAGAATGGTAAAAATGAATGGCTGGATGTTGTAAGTGCTAGTTTAAGCTAAAACAGAAAGCTTATCTGGTCATAGTGAGGAAAGAAGAGACGGAACCAGTGGGTACCAAGCATGGATGAAGAAAACATTAGGTAACAAATTACAGGAAACAAGAGAATGAAAGTGCAGTTAGTTAATGCTAACCCCAAACAGCACCAGAACTTGGTCTGGAAGGGGAAGTTCTGGGTTGGGAAAGTAAAACAACTGCTAGTAACAACCTTGGCTATCTTTGTCTGTGGGGTAGCAGCACAGGTAGGGAAGGTTGCTGGCCCCAGGCTGCCTTTAGCTGCTCCTGCTTGCACTGCCAGAGCTGACTGTGGCCTCCTCGGGGCACTGCTTGGTGCAGCACCATGGGATACAGCCCTGAAGGGAACAGGAGCCCAAGGAACTGGTTAATACCCAGGGATCACCTCCTCCAGGATCAGAAGCGCTGCATCCCAACACAGGAGGCCTGCATGGACAGACAAGGAGCACCTGGATGCACTGGGATGCAAGAAGGAAGCCTACAGAGCAGGGAAGCAAAGACAGGTTTCCTGGAGGAACTCAAAAGAAGTTGTTGGAGCAGCCAAGCTTAGGAAAGCTAAAGAACAGGTAAAATGAAGTCTGGCCAGGGACATCAAGGGTAACGAGAAAACCTTCTAGAGGTGCAACAGTGATAAAAGGGAGACCAAGGGAGATGTGGGCCCTCTCCAGAAGGAAGCAGAAGACCTGGCCATGCAGGATATCAAGCAGGATGAAGTACTCAGTGACTCTTCTTGCACCCATCTTCACTGGCAAAGGCTCCAACCACCCTGTCCACATCAGAGGGCAAAGGCAGAGACTGGGAGAAGGAAGATCCCATCTAAAGAACCTGAAGGTGCACACACCCATGGGACCTGATGAGATCCATCAGCGGGTCCTGAGGGAACCAGCAGATCAAGTTGAAGCCCATTTCAGCTTTAAGAGACATGGATTCGATGGATGGATGGCTCAGTGGGTAAGGAATTGGCTGGACGGTCGCACTCTAAGTGCTGTGATCAATGGTTCAGTGACCAGCGATGAATAATGCTCCTCAGGAGTCTATGTTGGGGCCGGTGCTGTTTAATGTCCGTGGTGACATGGACAGCGGGATCAATAAGTGCTGTGATCAATGGTTCAGTGACCAGAGGTTCGGTGACCAGCGATGAGTAATGCTCCTCAGGAGTCTGTTTTGGGACCGGTGCTGTTTAACGTCCGTGGTGACATGGACAGTGGGATCAAGTGCACCCGCAGTGAGTTTGCTGACGGCACCAAGCGCTGTGGCGTGGGGGTGATTCTGCCCCTCTGCTCTGCTCTGCTCTGGTGAGACCCCACCTGGGATCTTGCGTCCTGGGGAGCTGTGCAGTGTTTCAGTCTCCTGTGAGGTGATGCACTGTGATGTGAGATATCAACACCTGGATTCACGGCGTTGGATTCACTGCGCTTCACCACAATGCTCCACGCTTCACTGCTCCGCTGCGATTCATCGTCTTCAGCTGCGACCAGGACCAAGGGCGCTGCGCTTCACCTCCTGCTCCTGTCTCACATCCTGCTCCCGTCTCACCTCCTGCTCCCATCTCACCGTGCAGAGCTGTGATGCATCAGGAACCAGAGCCCTGCTGTGAGTTGCTGCGCTTCGCCAGATCCACCCGTGACAGCGGAGCTGCACCACGGTGACCCTGCGCTGCTGGAGCAATGACTGCGCCAAGGCTCCCCTATCAAAGAACAAAGGGTACAAGGGGTCTCATCATACCTTGTCCATCACGTGTAAGAATTTGACGACGAGACAACCACTTCATCCCGTAACTGTGACGGCCTGAGAGAGCCCCCTTGGAGCTCCCTGCTAGGCAGTATTTGTATGGTGGTGATCTTCTCTGAGGCCTCTCACGGTTGCTCCTTGAAGCACAGAGAGGTTTTGTCTGCAGCAGATCTTCGGCTCCCCCTGCACTGCAGTTGACTGCACACCAGGCAGGTTTCTCCTTCAGCAGAAACACCTCAAGGCTGGAGAGTCCTTACCTGACACCACGAAAGGCTTCCTCGCCTAAGGGGGAAAGACCCCTTCCTTGTGACAGAGCCATGGCACGTGACCGATGGCGTGCTGAGTTAATACTAATGAAGCACTGTTAATCAATGTAGTTACTTGACGTTAATTATTTTTTCAGACTTTGTATAGGTAATTCCTTTAGCCATAAACCATTGACCAAGTCTGGGTCTAGGATTGGACCCAGCGGCACCCAAGCTCCTCTAAGGAGGAGTTTAGAGAGCAAGGGGGTCCTCGTGACTCAACAGGAGGGGCTCCCTTACCACTCAGCCTCAGTAAATCATTCTAAATCCATTCTAGCTCCTTTTCCTGAGTAGGGATCTTCCATGGAGCAAGTTACAGAGTGAACCTTGCCACTAAACTAAGTTGCGCTTTTACAGAATATAAATGAAAATCACTACTGCCAATGAGGTGTTTTGCTGCTATGTCTGGTGCAAATTGATTTGGTGTAAGGTAACTGACCGTGGGTGCTATGGCAGCGCTGGGGTGTCCTGCTCGGCGGTACCACTGCTAGGACCCTGCTCCCTTCCCCTCCTGCCCTGGGGCTCTGCGACGGGCGTATCTGGGGGTATTAGGGCTGTCCTTTATCCTCCTGTGATGCCCTGCACCAGCGACTGCCCTGCTCACTTAACAAACACCCATGTATAAACATAACCTTTATTGCACACAGCGCTGGGTTTTTTTTCATAGAAAAAGGTATTAACACATAAGCATTTGCAAATTTGAAGCAACTCCTGTTGTTTTCAGAACAGTAAAATAGCATGCAATGTCCTTGAGACGTTCCTTTTAAAACCACTGACAATATCAGGGAGGAAAAAGAAAAAAAAAAAAGTCGCTGAGTCTTTCCTTGTGCCCCTTCCAAAATGATGTGAAATATATATATATGTTTACATATATATTATATTTTTAAATCTGTAACATCAAATTCTTTGTGCCCTGGTTTCTTTTTCTGTTTGGAGAAGAAGAAAATAGCTTCATTTATACAAAAGAGTCCGCTATGTACAAGTTTGTTAATTTAAATATAAATGGCGCGGGAAACAAGCAGCGTCCGTCGCAGGCAGTCTCCGGTCGGGCGCCCTACACCAGCGTGTAGGACTTGGAGT
>NW_010182562.1:0-1805 GCF_000695765.1 Mesitornis unicolor | reverse complement strand
GGGGGTGCTCGTCCGACACCGCCACCCCCGCGCCGCCGACCTCCTGGTGAAGGTAGGCACAACATCGGGGAGGGTACGGGGGTGGCCGTGCTGAGGGGAATGCTTGGGGACAGCACCGGGGACGCGGTGGGGGGACCCGAGGCCAGTAACCTTTCGGGTCCCTCCCAACCGGTTCACACTGACATATTCCACTGCTCAGGGGGAATATAAGGACTTACAGTCTGGAAATAAAACGGTGGGACAGAGACGGAGAGCGAGGAGAAGAGCAGGTTATCCCCCTCCCCTTAGCGGAGTGCTGCACCCCGGGTGGTAGCCCTGACCCGGGAGCAGAGTCATTCCGTGGCATCCTGCTCTCCCCCAGCTCCCGCTGTACCCAGGGGTAACGAAACCAACCTGCAGGCACGGCAATGCTGCCTTAAAACATGCAAACAAATTGGCTTAATTATGAAAGTAAAAGCAAGGCATAAACCGTGGCTCTCTTGTTTCCCAGCAAGTCAGCCCAAAGTGAAATGATGGAAGGTGATCCCAGCCTCCTCCTTTCCTGGGATATGACCAAACACCACCAAAGTCCTGAGCTGGCAGCAAACCCGGGAAGGACAGCAAAACCACCGTTTGCAATTTAAATTGTCAAACCTCTACCTGCTATGCTTACCCCTTTAAACTAATAACCCCTGTGTTGTTTATCCATGTTTGTATCTGTTGCCAGATTTCCCTGTGGTCCCTCTTGGTGACTCTGGTGATCCTGTTCATCCTGACTGGGACCATGTTGGGCCCAGATCTGATGGCACACATTCCTGCATCTGTCTACGCCATTGCGGTGCTGATGCCTCTAGCAGGGTATGCCTTGGGATACGGCTTAGCCACGATCTTTAAAATGCCCCCGCACTGCAGGAGAACAGTGTCTTTGGAAACAGGGTGCCAAAACGTCCAGCTCTGCACCGCCATCCTAAAACTTACCTTCCCCCCAGAGCTCATAGGGTACATGTACATGTTTCCCTTGCTTTATGCGCTTTTTCAGTCAGCAGAAGCAGGACTCTTTGTGCTAGCATACAAGATGTATGGGAGAGACAGCTACAAACAAGATACTCTCGGTGAAGAGGAAGACACAGATATTTCCTACAAGAAACTGAAAGAAGAGGAGGTTACCGATTCTTCGTATGGCACAGTGACTGCTGAGGAGCACAACTCCATTCAGATGGAGCCGACACAGACGGCGCTTTAAGCGAGATAAGAAGACAACACCGAGGGATGTGTCATGTGTGTTGTGCTTGCGACCACACTGGGGCTGCACTTGCTGCTGCGCAAGCAGAGCTGCCCAGCCTCCATAATTTCTCCAGCTGCTTCCATAGTACAAGGTGATGTGTGTTTATTACCATGACAGTTGTATTTCCTCAAAAATAAATATGAAAAAAAAGTAAAAAGGAAAAATTATCACTGCGGTCCAAATAACTGTATGTCTTCACACAAGGAGGCTGCTGCCCACTCAGGAATGGGTAGGAGGAAGGAGAAAAGCATTTTGCAGAGGCAAAGCCAAGACGGCGCCAGTGCAGACAAACAGGCAAACCATCTTTCATGCACATATCTCCGTGCCTCCCCCCCTGCTGTAAAAGCATTGTGCTCCTTGTTCTCACCCCAAATACATGGCAAAGCTGAGCCAAACCTGTGTTCCCCGCTGATTAATCCCGCGGGGGCAGTCAAGGGCCTCGGTGTCTGGTTCCCTAGGGAAGCTGTGTGCTGGGGGTGTGGGGTGGGGGATACCCTACCCGAGGCCTCAAGCCAGGCGGGAATGGGAAGGGGGCGCCAAG
>NW_010182561.1:13541-33558 GCF_000695765.1 Mesitornis unicolor | reverse complement strand
TTTCTGCCTAGCAGCTTTCCAGCCACTCGTCTCCAAGTCTTTAGTGCTGCATGGGGTTATTGCGACCGAAGTGCAGGACCCGGCACTTGGCCTTATTGACGCTCATACAGTTGGCCTCAGCCCATTGATTCAGCCTGTCCAGGTCCCTCTGCAGGTTGAGTGTGTCCTCCCAAGATCTCTCTTAGACCAAGAACACCCAGATGGACAAAGCATGACACTTAGGACACTGTACCCAGCTCCAAGGGTGACAGAGCCCTGGTGACATCTAATGAGGGTGAAGTGCTGGGACATCTTGGGCGTGGCTTGGCTACCAAGGGCACAGGAGCTCTACGTGATAGCAAAGCACCAGAGGAAGGAAGACAGCCCACTGCTGTCTGAGTGCACAGGGTTAAAAGGAAGAGGTGACCCCTCTCATCCCTTTGTCATGAAATATGCTCCATGGCAAAGACTTTCCCAGGACACCTACTCACAGGAGCAGCAAACATGGACCCACCTCTGCAACCTTCTCAGGAGTCTTCTCTGGGGAAAGCTGTGCAGAGACCAGGGAGTGTTGCTGGGATTAAAAAGCTCTGTCAGTGCAGAGACAGTAATTACTGACAGGTAACACGATCACATCTGGTCACATTGCCCGTCTGGGGGGCAACTGTGTTTGCTGGTTTTTATTTTTAGCTGCTGCTGTGGAAAGGAACACACCTTTGTCCATCTTCAGAAGAGAATGGTGGTGGATGTCTCCCAGGGAAAGGAGAGATGCTTGGAGAGAATGAAGGAAGTTACAGCTCTTCCAGTGGTACAACTTGGCACACTCTGTGCCATGGATCATTTCCCTGTGTGTCTGCATCCAGCCTGGAGAAAGATGGCATAAGCAGCCATTAACATCAGGTCTGCAGGTCGCTGTGTGCTGCAGCAAGCTGCTTGTCAGCTCTGCACCAGGTTCATGCTGTCTGCACTCTTGGAGTGGCAAAGTCCTTGAAAAGCCATCCATTTCTTAAAATGGGGAGATTTGATGGAATTCATCTGACAGTAAGTATGTAATGGGATCAATTTGGTGTTTGGTTTGCTAGGACACTCATATGTTTGTCTTTGTGTCACAAACTTTCATTTTCAGTAAGCTGCACATTGATCACTTTGGATTTGTGTTTCCTGCTGTTTAAATTACCATGATAGCCCCTATCTCTGAGTGCCTTGTGCCAGGCTGCTTGCAGACATTTAAGACAGTCTCATTGCCCTGATCTTAACATGGTCACATCAGGGCTTAACGCTCTTTCCGTAAGCAGGGGAAAAAAGAAAAAAATTCAAGGGGGTGGGAAAGCGGGATTTCTGCATCACTGCCCAGGTTGTGCTTCTAGGGGGTAGAGTGAAACCTTAAACCTAAACTCTGAAAAGTCCAGAACAACCTCAACCTACGACCATGTGATTTTCTGGGTTTTCCAGGCTGGGATCTGTTGCAAAGCGTCAGCTTGACTGACAGGAAATCTGATCATAATTTTCTGTGGAGTGTGCCATGTCAGAGGTGCCCACCAGGTGAACGGGGGCTTTTTGGAGGTTGCATAGGCAGAGGTAGGGGCAGAACCCAGCCATGGCAATATCACTGTCCTGCATCTCCTACTAAAGCATGAAGAAATGGGAAAAAAACTCTGTCCTGTCTTTCTCTGTACCCTCATCTGTGTGTCTGCAGCTTTTCCACCATCTGTCTGTGTGTCTCTCTCCTTAGCACATGTACATGGATAAGAGCTGTTCTGGCAAGAGGCAGGATGAAGGATATAAAAAACACATCCCATTCCCTACTTGGGCCTCTTCTTGCAAAGACAGTGTTAATTTTTATTATATAAAGTAAATGCTAAACAGCATCATCCACTGAGGAAACGCCAGAAGCCAGGCTTGTGGCAGACCAGCTGAGGTGCCAGACATGAGGCTGGTCTCCTGGCGAGCGACTGACACTTTTTGACGGGGTCTGCTGTTCTGCGCCAAGGGTGGTTGCTGTGTTCGTGACTGCCAAAGCTGGAGCTGACCTCCAGCTGACTTCATCAGAGATGAGCAGAGATATCTGTGGGCTTTCATCTGTTTATAGTGGAAGGAGGAGAGCTGGTATTTAAGGACATAAGTGACTTCTGTGATAAATCTCTCCCTTTCTGCCTTTACCACACTGCTGCGCATGCAGAGGACTTCACAAAAAAAGTTCCAGTTAGTCATAAATTTCACGAGATATATTTTATTTACAGAGATAAAAGTCTGGAAAAAATCACCAAGCATAGTACAGGGATGTGCTATTTAAGCGTTTTTTTCACCATGGTCCTTTCTGATATGTATCATAGGTGTATGCCCAGGTGAGCTCCCCGCTGACCTAGCTCTGCAGCCTGCAGATCCTTCTCATAGATTCATGGTATTTAAGGGCAGAAGGGAACCTCAAATCGTCTGGGCAGACTGCCTGTCTATCACAGGCTATCACGTCGCCTTTGCTTACCTCTGTCTGGAGCCCAGTCACTTGTGTGGGAATACAGGCATCCGGCCTTGAACTGGATGTAACTATTGCCTTTGGCACTGGGAGTTAGTGGTTAAGCACCCTGGCTGATGGAGATCTGGGCTCCATTTCAAAGCTGGATTTCTCTTACTGCAGCTCTATTCCTCAGTTCTTCCTATGACTTTCTCCTCTATGGTGTATGATCCCTTTGCAACCTCTGTTTTCTCTCTGAACAAGTTCATACAAATTGTAGCAAGGTCAGCTCTCAATATCCTTTGTAAGCTCTTCAGGTTTTTCACAGCAGCACTTTCTCCAAGTCTCAAAATGTTTTTTGTTTGTGGTTTCGGGTTGTTGAGGGTTTTTTTTGTAACTTCTTAAATATTGAACACCTTCCAAAACTGCAGAGGCCAGAAGTGGATACAGTGTTAGTATGCGTGGTTAAAAGAGCCCTTTCAGCCCTGGTTGGATATGCAGGATGTCACAAGAGCTCTTTAGGCACACAAGGGACACATTTTCCTACTTCTGTCCTGAATTCCTCATCTCTCCTTGGACACAGCCCTGCTGCCTTGCTCCCTTCCCCACGGCTCCAGATCTGGCTCTGGGATTCAAAAGCCTTTTCTTCTTAGGGCTCTGTAGAATGAAGTCCAGCTTATGGTGCTAGGCTGTCCTGTGCCTTCCTCCAGTCACTGGGCCACCTGGAAAGGTGCTGCTCTCCTGGCCACCAAGGAGACTGTCAGACCCTGCTGGCTCCCAGTGAAGCCACCCCCTCCTGCCCACACTGGCTGAGTGTTCCAGCACCGCTGGCACCTGCTTGCTGAGGGATCAGCAGCCGGCTTGTCACTCAACTCAGGTATAAAATTAAAAAAATAAATTCTAAAATATTCCTTTTAGCTTCTTTTAGAGATGGAGCAATGCAAGAATCTGACCATACAATGGAAAATGCAGGACAAAGCACAAGGGCCAAAGATGCTGATGAGTCAGAAACCAAAGTGAAGATCCCAAGGGTTCAGACAGAAAGCTGAGTTACCAAGCTCACCAAGCCCCTTCTGTGTGCTGGCTGCTGAGCTCTAGCTGCTCCTGGGAGAGCTTTTGGTAAGGCAAGGACAGACGTCAGCCTCCCCAGCAGGAACAGAGACCCAGCGCAGCCACGATGTCTCACCTTTGATGAGTGGTGTGAGAAGAGGGTCAGAAAACCGCTGCAGCCCAGACGGGGCATCCTTTGCTTTTGCCCGTGCATCCCCATGCAGCCTGAACACCTCCAGCTTTCGTAAGAAGCTGTAAGCAGGGTGGATGGCTCAGCCTTCTCTAAATTGATGCCTGTCACAAGGACACTAAGTCAAATTTGCACTGCTGCAAATAGATGCAGCTCCTGTTAAAGTCAGTGCAAAACCAGGCATATAAACTAAAGCTGAATTTCAGCTGGAGTCTCTTTATTCTGTAATAAATTCCTAAATGGGTTGTCAGATTTGATATTATCTCATAAATGCCTAATTAAGGAAAAAGCAAACCTCTGCTTCATAAAATCCCTGACTGATAGTACTAATAAAATGTCATAAATGCAATTAATGTTGTGATAATGCTTTTAGAAACTAATTGCCTTTCATTATCATTAGCACGGAACTGATCGGCACCCAGACTGATATAGCTGTGCAGTGATGGCATCGCTGGATACAGGACAGGGACTGGCTGGGAGGAAGAGGAGACTGGAGGGGTCTTTGTGTGAGCAGCTGGGTTTGGTACCTTCCTCACCTGTCTCTGGGCTGGATACCACTTTACGGCCTCAGGAGCAGGGAGCCCTGTCCCCACGTCCTTGGGAGTTCACCAACATGGGTTGTCCTCATGCATGTTCTGCCCTCTGCCCGGCCAAGTATCACCCTTGCAGCAGGGAGCTGAGTGTGAGGATCATGGCTTCCACCACTGCAATTTGGAGACTGCCTGGCTCAAGCCCTCAGCTGTTTTGAAAGCAAGGAGGGGTCTCCTGGCTGACTCGCATGCCCCCGGGTAGGGAGGCAGGCAGAGCTTTGCTTTTCTGCTCCACCAGCATCACACCAGTGAACTCTCCCTGCATCCCATTCTCGCCCCCACATCCCAGCTGTAACAGAGGCTTTAAAGTTGGAGATGATTGAGTGGAAATTATGTGCAAATATGCAAATTATTTCATTATGTCGCTGGCATGAAATTGTACACACAGAGTGGATAAAAACTTGGCAGTTACAGAAATGGGGAAAGCAAAAAGGAGTTCAAAGAGAGATGCTGACCTCTCTCGTCCTCTTCTTCCCCTCCATGTGAGTGATCTGCAGGTGAAAACACCCCTCTAGGCTGGCTTGTGAAAGAGTGACATCTCCACCTAGCTTGCCATGGCTACCTCCATCATGTTTGGGTAATGCAGCTGACCATTGACACTTTGACTGGAATTTATTCACATATGAAGCCACATCCATGCCACGTTTGCAGTGCAGACGTATTCTCCCCGGCCTCATCTAGTAAACTGTGAGTCATAGAGAGAAGGAGGGATCAGGAGTTATCCTCCAAAGCAAAAAGTCAAGAGTGGCAGTAAGAAGTTATTTTTAAAGTATAATTCGTTGTCTAACACAGCAGTGCTGGGGCTCAGGAAGGACCCACAGAGGATGGGACATGCACATGGAGTTACAATGCCGAGGAAGTTTTGAGAGAATATGAATAAACCTTTCCAGCCCCTGGATTTTCTCACCCCACCTAGTGTAACCCTGGCTGTGGGTCAGATGGCTGGACTGATCCAGGGCTGAGACCAAAGGATGCTAGTGCTGACCCAGCGTCACTCCGCTGCTCCAAAAACCTAACCCCGGCTGGCTTCTGCCAGCTGTGTGCAGCCTCCTGCTTGGAGGCTCAGCAATTAGATAATTTAATAAACCATCTCATTTTGGGCTGTTTTGTGTAAAGCATTTTACCTGGCTTTATTTCTCGCATTACTTTGTATTCCTTCAAACTCCAAGCCCACAAATCGATGCGGTGCTGCTATTGTTGCCTCTAAAATGTTTACTCCTGGCTCTCTTTAGGACCTAAAAGGCTGAAAACTGCATCGTAATTGCCCAATTAGTCCTAATGCTGCGTAGTGTTGACTGTTTAGTTACCATATATTGTGTACAGAACTAATTGTGGTGAAAGTAAATGAATGTGAAGGAAACAAACAAGCTACTAGAAAATAATTACTTGGAGTGTTTCTTTTTAGTACCTGTACTGCAGATTTCATTATAGTCAACAGCTTCTAAAGCTGCTTGAAATAGCGGTATTTGTCATTTTCATAGAAACTTGATAATGACATTAATTTATCTTAATGGTCTGTTCTATTGTTATAAATAGTAAAATTAGCTTAAATTGTCTTGCTTTTGCTGGTTTTGGATGGCTCCAAAGGGCCCCACAACAGCAGATGAGTAGATAATTTGGTGTGCTTGACAGATTTCCAATAATTTGTTATGTGGAACATGAGGTAATGCTAGTACCATTAATGTTCATTTTCCTCTAAATTCATTACTGCCCTTTTCCCTTTTATCTTTTTTAATGTCTGGGCCATTTTTCTATATTTCAAGTGGAGCTACAAAGCCTATTCATATTCAGCTATAGTAGCTATTAACATTCTGCACATAGAGAACATCATGTAGAAAAACAACTCTTTATGAAATGATGAGGCTGGTGGCTATTTATGCTGCAAAGTAGGCAAAATGGGTTGTTTGCTGGTATTAGGGATTGGCTGTAATTAAGTCAAATGTAATTTTAAAGAAATTTAAATGTTTTCATTTTTATAGCCAAGGTAAAACACAATTCAGGGAAATTCTAAGAAGGTGTAAATGCATTAATAAAAACTATTTTCCCTGTTTTACACCACTCCTGTTTAAACTTCACTGAGGATTTTATGCATGGCTAGTTATTCGCACAATATTTTCTACCCAATTTAAACCTAATTAGTCTTGGGAAAGTACTAAAATTAACGGTACTTTCATGTGGGTTTGCTGATATGGTAATGATCTGAACAAACAGGAGAGCTTTCCATCAGGGAAGAATTACTTTGCCTTCTTCTCCTTTTCTTTCTTCTTATTTTTGTATCCAACCAACACCGGCATCCTCTTCCCCTCCAGGTGCAGAGGCAGAGCAAAGGGAGGGAGGGGATGAGGTCTCACTGTCCATATTTCACCAATGTGTGCATAGCGTATATGAAAAACGAAGGAGAAGCAGTGAGATATGAGGCTGGCTGCCATGGGTGGACTATGGAGGGATGTCCAGCGCCATGGCCATGTTCTCATCATGTAGCAGGGGAGCAGGGGCAGGCCAGAAGGGGAGAGGGACTTTGGTTTGGAGGAGGATGCCCTTGCTCCAGCTCTGGCTTTGCTGGTGAATGGTAGTGATGGTGAACCCCTGTTCAGCCAAGTGGGAGGGGGATGACCCTGTGGGCATCCCCTTTCTGCTGGAAAAAGCTCAGTGAGCTATAGATCTTGGCAGGCCAACGTGAATGCTTCCACCAAAGTGTGTTGTTTTGATGAAACTTCAAAGCGAAAATGCTCCTGAGTGATGAAAGTATTTTTGAAAATTGCCATTTAATAAAATATCAGAGTTGTCTTTCAGGAAAAGCTTCGTTGAGAACATTCTTAATTTCTCTATTATTTTTAGATTTCACAGAATCGCAGATGGGTTGAGGTGGGAAGGGACCTCTGGGGGTCATTTGGTCCAACCTCCTGCACAAACAGAGACACCTCAATCCAATTGCCCAGGACCATGTTCAGACGGCTTTTGGATATCTCCAAGGTGGGTGTTGATATTTCTTCAGTTTAGGTGCATCAGGCAACATGGACCTTTGAGAGACCACAAAATAACATAATAGTCAAAACAATGCATTATTTTAAACTTGCCTTTAAAATCAGCTGCTCCTTATGCCTGATGTAAATGTCCACCCTTTAAGGCCGCATCCCAGCACTGCCACTTGGTTGTGACAGCATGGTGATGATGGCACCCCCTCACCCAGGTTTAGAGGCACTCAGAGGTGCCCTCAGCTCACCCCATCATTGGTCAGGAGGCACAAAAGCTTCCAGGGCTAGCCCAGCCCTTGCTTAGACAAGCACCAATGCACGAAAGGATTCTCTTCACGGTCTCCCTGCTGCTCATGGAGGCATGAATAGAGGAGACGCTCAGCCTTTGGGTGGGTGAATTTGGCTGAACTGGACCTTCCCCATAGCTGCCAATGAGCTGAATGAGCGTTTTCGCTCCCCAAAACTGGGGACCCCCAAGGCTGAGTGCCCTAATAGCCTGCTAGCATTGCTGCCTGGCTCCCTACAGCCAACAGCGGGATCCAGCAAGGGTGCAGGCCCTTGCAGGGGGTGGCTTGTTCCTGAGTTACCCGATGCTACCCCTAAAGAGGTCACGTTTCTCTGACTGCCCTCAGACCACAAGCTTTGAGCTGGGTTTTGTCAGAGATTTATCACTTCCAACCCAGGAGCATCTTACAGGAGGTGGCTTGGGGCAATGGCTCCCCCAGCATGGATCCCCTTGAGCACCTCATCCTTGGGACTCTCTTAGGGGTTTACATCTGACTTATTTGGAAAACTCCTTTTCCTATCTACAGTAGGATTAATCTCACCTACCTTTAGTCACTATTGTGCAGAAGTTGATACCTTGGCTGCTCATCCCTGTTCCCTTTCAAGATAGGGAAAAAAAATAAAAGCTGTGCCCACAGTGTGAGTCATCTGATTTATTTTAGACAACTACATTAGGATGAGATGAACAGCAACTAAAAGTGCCAATTTCTCTCCATTAAGGAGAAAACGAGCCCAGGCTCCCTGGTATAAACATCAGGTATCAACATGATGAATATCTGTGCTTGGGCAGAGCATCTCTGTCCTCATGTTGGCAGGAGAGACGCCTGTCTAGCTTAATTCTCCTCTGTCATGAAGGTAGCTCAAAGACTGCACAGTTACAGCTGTGTTTTACTTCAAGGTATGAAAGTACAATGTAATTACACATTGTTGAGTCTTTCCAGACTTCCAAAGCTTATGTTTCTTTCCAAGTCTGGGCTGAAGCTTACCTGCAGCCTCCCCAAAGGTCTATTTTGCTATTCATGTTTTGTATATGTGAGTTTTAAATCTTTTGTTTTGTAAAGATGTGCTTGACTTATTTCTAAATTTCTGGAGATGTTGCTGTGCACACTGACTTTTAAGAAAACCCTTTTAATCTGTGGCTGCTCCTGTACCGAGAAATATATTGACTGACTGAGCATTTATAATTAAAATATCTGATATTCAAAGCTTCCAAAGGCTCACTGAGTGACAGTCAAACACACCTGGCTGAAGCTGGAAACAACACATTTTATCTGTTGTTTGCAAGTGTCTGTCACAACATGCCAGGTGTGCTCCTCGTTCTCTGGTTAGCTTTTATCTGTTTGACAATGAAAAACCACACTCAATGATGGGGAAATTTGCATTGCAAAGATGCATCTCTGTGCTCAGCCTTCCTTCCCTGTGATAGTCAATAGGTTTTCCATTTTAGCATCACAACCAATATGATTGGTAACAAAACCCACTCTCAAGCCCAGGTGAGTAGCTCCGTATTGTGCACTATGAATGGCAGACCGTGGGAAAGCAATGCAGCATCGTGGATGGACACAGCTGATAAAGTATCCACCCTGCACCAAGGAAGATGTCCATCTGGCTGTTCCTTTGCAAAATAATAACTGAAGAATGAGCTGCAAGCCTCACATCTTATTCACTCCAGTTGGCTTTACCTGGAGTCCACTAGATGAAGTTGTGGCTGGTGCCCAGGAAGATCCTGCCCACCTGCAGCCACTGATGGCCCTGTGAGGCCACCAGCATCAGGCAGTGGTGTGATGGCTGGGCCAGCCCTCAGAGTGGCTCTAAGCAGGGGCTGACAGTATTTCCACTAAAACCTCCCCTTTGGGGGCTTTCACACTTGTGTCAAAGGTTGATTTGCTCTGGGGCTCTGCACAGAGGAGTTTGTTTAGGAAGCAAGGTTTTGGTTTAACTGCATTACAAAGAAGAGGTATTTGAGTGCTCCAGCCATGATAAACAGCAATAGCTGAAGAGCTGTGGTCAACTTGGCAGTGCTAGGTTTATGGCTGGACTCAAAGACCTTAAGGGTCTTTTACAACCTAAATGATTCTGCGATTCTATGATTCTTCTGCTGACACAGCACAGACTAAGGCAAAGTCAAGCCATTATAGACACTGCTTGTTGATAATTCATGGCATAGTTGTGTAGCCCATGAGACCATAATACACAAAAAGACCTGGATGTAGTTGATCTACTAGCCAATAGAATTAACCAGTTCTAGCAATAAATGAAGGATTTGCTAAAAGCAAATGTATGCAATAGACTTTGTTAGATTGGGGCAATATTTCCCAATTCTTTTTTTTAAAATTTCCACTGCCTCATGCAAGATGACCAAGCAGCAGCAACCATCTGCCAAAAGATGTTTCTGTGGTGCTTCTTGATTGACTCCACTCCTGATAAAAAAGTCCCTCCCCCTATCTTCCTTGCCAAAACAAAAGTAAAACACAGAAAGAAGGAAGATGAATTAGGAGAGAAGGAACCAAAAGAGTGTTTTGGGTTTTTTTTTTAACCTAGCTGAGACTGATACACAGCTGTGTAAGGAGCATGCCTCAAGGAGCTGTGAATCTGGAAGGAGAACAAACAAATGAAATTCAGTCTTACCCACACTGGGTCACCCAAAGGGTTGTAAACTTTTAGGTAACTATCTATAATATGTTACCTATAGCATATATTATCTGTAAAATATGCTAGAAAATTACCTACAATTGCCTTATCCTGAGGTTTTGATTGATTATGCACCCTCAATTCTGACCACATCCAACCTGGCTGGGAAGCAGGATGCCACCGAAACCCATCCTTGTGCAAGCACTGCTGTAGCAAGTGGCTCTGGGCCCAGGCCAGGGATTTTGGAGCATGTTGTGGGAAATTGGTACCAATCAACCTCCAAGAGGATACCCAAGGAGACCACTGCAGTACAAGTTCATGTGCATGGCTGTTGACTGGGGCGGATATTTTCCCGTGAGTGTGTGAGTCCCAGGAGATTTGGTTGGTGACAAATATTTTCCTTGCTTGATGTATCATCAGATTTCTGGCAGGTGCTTTTAAAGAGAAAAAAAAGGAAGCAGGTTTTTTTTATTCAGGAAGCTCCTTGCAAAATAGTTTCCTTAGATTGCAGTTCAGGTTGCTCTGAAGAGCTGAGACATGCCCTGAAAATGCAATTATTTTTTATGTCAGAGAAGGTACTAAAACTCCAACACCCTCCAGCAGGATGCAGTGTGTGGGACTGAGGACCAACCCTGCATCCCAGAGGGGACAGCCCAAGGAGAGGACTTCTTGGGCAGGAGGCAGGTGGGCTCAGGGCTCTTCTTGACTTGCTAAATGAATCAAGACTGAGGAGCCAGTCTCCATGCCAGCCATAGAGGAATTCCTTAGAGGAATGAGGCACAGGGTCAGAGGTTTCTGAAAAGAGTTGCCAGTACTGGAAAGCAGTGGCTGTGGCACTGGCTAACGGGGATCACCTGGTTTGGCATCTGCCAGTGCAAAGGCCAGTGCCAGGAAAGGCTTCCTGGTTATGGGAGACAAACATTGACCGAAGAGGCTGGGCAGCCTCTCACAGCTTGGGTGAGAGTGGATTTGCTGTCTGAGAGCCAGAGGTGTTGAAAGGTTTCTTGGGTGAGCTGTGGCACTGAAGGAGCGGGCAGGGCTGGTGGGAGATGGGTCCTCCTGGCAGAGGGGGAGAGGGTGGCCCTGTGGTATCCTGGCTCCATGGCCCTGTAGTTGCTCCTGGTGGTTATTCCCACTGCTCTGGCCCTCTGATATCCCCAGTGTAGAGGAGCAGTGGCACTCGTTTCACCATGGGAGGTGCAGAATTGGATTCTGGTCCATCCTCAGCACAGTTCAGAAGCTAAAGGCACCAGGGGAAGAGGGATCACTCGCTTTTCTGCTCACCTGGAGAGCAATGCCCCAGACACACCTCTGCTTGGTCCTCAAGGAGCTATGAAAGGAGGAAGATGCAGCAGAGGACACATGAGCTATTTTGCCCTTGCCTATAGGGCAGGGTAACTGAGATGTAGCAGAGGGGCTGGCTGCTCTCTCCCTGAGTATTGGTTGCAATCCACCAGGAGCACTCAAAAATTTGCTGATTATCACAGCTTGAGTTGAACTGAGCTGGGTTTGGAGACAGGGTAACTGAAATTCAACAAGTCTCAGAATATGCACCATAGTGCATGAACATACACAAATTTATTTTTCAAGGTTTATGGTAAAACCCATTCGCTCAGGTCAGGCCAGGCTGGAGCTCTTTTCTGAATCATTAATTTCTTGACTTGTTTTTCTTTGTCTAAAGTTCTCTGCAGGTCATTCCCCCCAAGAGCAGCAAGAGATGGAAGAGTACATTGAAATCATTACTGATGAACAGTTATGTCTTGAAACTACACAGAGCCATTATTTCACAAAGATGCAAACAAAATGGTTTTGCATCTCGTGATTATTTTCCTATTTGAAACACAGAATCTCTCTCAAATAGCTTTAAAAACCACATTGTAGTGAAGAATCCAGTTTGTTCCATTAACTACTCACGGAGTCAACTGGAGGACCACTGTTATTAATTTCAATGGAAAGCTAAAATGCAGTTCATTTTCTGTAATTGCAGGCCCATCACCTAAAGACCCAGGAAAAGCTTTTAATCCAAGGCATTTTTCAAAGGGTATGATTACATCGCATATCTTCATAAGGTGCATAATTACCAGGGCATCAATCACAAAGAAACACAAAGAGCCAAACTTCCTGGGCTGTTAGAGAGCAGTCTCCTCCTGGGGCCACTGGTGTGTGAGGTGCTGGGGTGGGCACTGGAGGTGGAAGATCACTCTGGACCCAGCCGTGATGCTAACCTCTCAATGGGGAGCAGCAAACCCAGTGACTGCCCCGGTGCCAGGATGCACCCCCAGCGCCAATGGTGCTGGCAGCGAAGGAAAGCCCAAAGTGCCCCTTTGGCCTCCCCATGCCACAGACCATGCACTCTCAGAGGATGATGGGAGAGACCCTGAGCCTGGAGGAAGCATTAGCAGGCTGGAAGATACCTTGGACAAAGCAGCACTTAAAGTGCTGTAGGGGAGCAGCTGAGCATCATGGCAGTGTGATGGGGACAGGGAAAACATGCAAAAAGGTCATAAAAAACCAACAGAGAGCCTGGGAAGAAAAATCCTGGGGTAAATGCTGTTTAGTTTAAGGATGAGAAAGACTCTGTGAGGTGCAGAATATTCAGCAGAATAAAATTTCCCTTCAAGGGCACAGGAGAACCCACCACAGCCAGATGGCTGTCCTGAGACCCCCGGATGAGGGAGGCTCCTGGCCCATCCTGGCTGCCATTGTGGACATCACCCCGTGCCAAGCTGCCAGCCACACTCACACCATGTGGTTTAAATTCGAGGTCTTTGGTACTCTGATCTATTCAATCAAAACAAATCATGTAGCTCCCCCAGCCTGCCTGAGGCAAGTGGAAACTCCAACTGGAGGGAAGAAGAACGGAAAACCCTTGGTTTTTAATTACTGCTTTGGTTTGAGGAGGGACAGCAATGACTGCCTGCTGCGACCCAAGGCAGAGAGATGCAGCAGCAGGACTTGCAGCCATGGGCCAGGTTTTAGTGTAGGGCCACTGTCCCCAAGCAGGGTCCTTTGCACTCACAAACCTGACTCAGGGGAAAAGCTCAGATCAGTGGAAATGCATAGATACCAGGAAATCAAGCCACTTAAATCAGGTGTTACATATGCATTAACAGCCCCTTCCCTCTGGCTCTCAGCTTCAGTCCTCCCCTGCTTTAGCACTGGTGGATGCTGAGCGTAGCTGTGAGTGTGTGATAGAGCTGAGGCCGTTTCTTTCTAGGGCTGCTTCATCAGTAAAGAGGAGCCACCTCTTGCTGCGTCCCACAACAAGGAACCCTTTAACTGATTGCAAAAAGAGCTAAGTGTACTTAGCACCTTGGTGGATGAGAACTAAGGCGGGTAACAGTGGTGGCAGAAAAAGCTGTTTGGGAAGCAATTTAATGAATAAAAAAGTAAGAAACAAAAAGGTCAAGCCTTCCCTCTGCTGTGCTGCGTTTAATCTGCACATGTACACAGGACTTCAGGCTCCTGAGGTGTTGTTTTTGTTTTTTTTTCTAGCTGGCATACTTCCCCAAACACAATAACATTTTTTAACTTTAGTGGATGAGGTTTTGTAATATGTTTAAGCATCTGCAATATTTTATGCTTGTAGTTTTTTGCGATTGTTGTTCCAATATGGCACTGATGCCAGTATTAAAGTCTAATATGATTAGAAAGCTCAATTGTATAACCAAGGGGTTATATACTTTATCTATTCTAATCTGATTAAAATGCTTCTCTTCGGTAGCTTTCTGCAATCGCTTTATAGCAAAACCTGGGAGCAAAGCCACCAGCACTTTGGTTTGTCCCAGATCGAAAGAAATACCAAATAGGTGCCTTAATTGCATGCTTCATTCATTACCATACAAAGCTGGGTCCAAACTGCAAACCTGGCTTATTCGACTTTAGTGGAGCTGCTCACTGGGAAAAGGTTTGTGGCCCCCATCAGATGACCAGGCTAACCCTGAGGTTGGTTAAGGTTCAATACCTGCCTGCTTTAGGGGCAGAAAAAAGGCATTTTGGTTCTTGCTGCCTGGTGCTGAGGTTGCTAAGCAATGAAGTCACTACAAGTAGCTAATGTCACGGCTACATCTAAACCCCATCATAGCATTAAATTCATCATTGTCAGAAGCTGGAACAGGCTGCCCAGGGAGGTGGTGGAGTCACCATCCCTGGATGTATTTAAAAAGCGGGTAGATGACGTACTTAAGGATATGGTTTAGTGGGTAGACAGGAACAGTTGGATATGATGATCTCAGAGGTCTTTTCCAACTGAGTGATTCTGTGATTCTGTGTGTGATTCTGTGTAAATTCCCTCACTCCTTATGATACCCTTTTCCTTTTGTGATATATCTTGGCCAGTCTAGTGGACAAGTTAACTTGTTAACTAGTTAATGCAACAGAACACATCCACCTCTAATTTCCATTCCCATTTATGGGAATTTATCACAAATGTGAAGGCATGGTACAGGAAACGTCGCAGCGAATGCAATTAGTCCATGAATAGGAAAAAGCATGAAGAAAGAGCTCTGTTTTACCAAAACCTACCTCCTCTGAGACCAGAGCTAGAGAGTGCTCCTGACGCGTTTACCTGAACCCTTGCAGCTGCATCTCAAAAGGTGGGGATGGTTGTTTTGCAGGACACCCAGTACTGAGTCACCTCTGAGGCCATGACCACTGGCTCCTGTGTAACTGAAGCTGGTGCCCACCACCATGGCAAGCTGCTGTGGGATGCAACAGGGACTCGATACCACTGTCTCTAGACCTGAGCCATGGTCTCCACCCCTGGTTACTGTGGCTAGGGCCAGGTAGGAAAGGTCCAGAAGGGGAGTTGAGGTGTTTAAGGTAGCTACTACTATTCGGGAAGGAGGGTGATAGAGGGGCAGCCTCTCCTAGATGTGATATTTGCACCTAAGAGTCACAGAAGAGGCTCTCCTCTTCCAGTTCTTGCCCAATTTCTCCCTCTCCTGCTATGGGAGTGGTTGGCTCTCATTCCTCCTTTGGCAAGACAAACTTGGTTTTCCCTGCTAAGAAGCGTGCCATTTCTGTTTGGCTGTGCTTGCAACCCACAGATTCCTCCAGCCAGTGTTTACCAGCAGAGTTTAGCAACAAAAACAATGCCCAAACCCAAACACATTCCTTCTCTTTTTAAAACAGCTTCAGGCACAGTTAATGCCACAGCTGATGCATCGCAGGCTCCGCACCCTTCACTGGACATTCAGGCCTCTTTGATTTTGGAGTTGTCTGAAGTCTTCTGTGTCCCTCTACAGAAGGGAACTCATCACCATCACATCATTGACATGGGCGTTGCATCCATATTGCACTGCTAATATTCAGGGGACCCATCCATAAGGGAGCTGGGGTTGTTTAGCCTGGAGAAAAGGAGGCTGAGGGGAGACCTTATCGCTCTCTATAACCACCTGAAAGGAGGTGTAGTGAGGTGGGTGTTGGTCTAATCTTCCAAGTAACAAGTGATAGCACAAAACGAAATTACCTCAAGTTGTGCCAGGGGAGGTTTACATTGGATATTAGGAAAAATAACTTCACTGGAAGGGTTGGCAAGCACTGGAACAGGCTGCCCAGGGAAGTTGGTGGAGTCACCATTTCTGGAGGCATTTAAAAGACAGATAGATGTGGCACTTACGGACATGGTTTAGTGGTGGAGTTGGCAGTGCGAGGTTAACAGTTGGACCTGATGCTCTAAAAGGTCTTTTCCAACCTAAATGATTCTATGTGATATAGCAATTAACAGAAGGTTGACATCAACATTTAGCTAGGATTAAGCATTCTTACCCATATAACATTATTTGAATTGTCCCAGAAGCATGAAGTCTAAGGCTTTCTCCATCCTCTGGGCAACAAATAATGTATGAATTGTTCTTCACTAGCTGGACAGATTTATGTCAGGTGTGATAAGGCCATTGCAGATCATTTTCTGTCTCTCCTTTTTCTATGTGTGGTGGAGATTCACTTTTTTGTTAAGTAAGCTTACCTAGAAGTCACCTGAGACAACTGGGATGAGGATGCTCACTGACACTCCTCGGCATTACAACATCTTCTTGGGCCATGTGGCATCAGGCGCACGTGGCCTTAACCCTGTGTTTGCTGTCATTGCTGTCCTGCCTGGCATACTCATTCTTTTAACTCATCAGGATCTTCCACTTTTGTTTATTAACAAATCTTTATGATCCATTAAAATTGCCTCAGAAGTAAATGGTCAATTTCTTAACTAAGAGGAACTTGCCTTGCTTCTGATATTATCTGGGTCACACTATATCTGAGAAGCAGGCTTAGATGTTCATTATATCTACCCCAGATCTATTAGGGAATTTGCAAATAAACGGATCCTTAATTCTTCTGTGATGTTGAATTTTCCCCTCGGTTGTTCCTGACTCTAAATAGGAAGTTTAGAGCGGCAAATGGAGTATTTTTAGATTTCACTTCACTGGCATGCTGTGAAGCAGAATAAACTGTTTTACATTCTTCGCTGGAGATCCCTAGGGTTGTTTGGGGAAGATTCCTCCAGTTAAGCTCCAGCACACAGATGACTACATCTACCACCTCACACAACAGCTCTGTGCACCTTCAGCTGCAATAATAAATCCACTAATCCATCTGTAAACCAAAACTCTGATGGCCTGGCTCTTACCTTACAAAAAGTACAAGAGCTAATGACCTCCTGGCAGACGCAGCTGGTTTCTTCTGTGTTTCTGTACAGAGGCATGGTTTTGTATTAAAGGATCTCATCTATTTGTAACCCACTAACCACTGCACAGAATAAGAATCCAGGTTCTAGGCAACTTTACCATTAAGAAATCACATTCAGACTCATACCACTTTCTCAGACGTCTGAAAATAGAGCATACTTGCCTGCAGGAGGTGGAGATGGGAATTGACTACCAGGAGGCTCAAGTTTCAGCTGTAAAACTCCTGTTTCCAGCAAGACTGTCTCCTTGCATCAAATCTGTGCTGTGACAGCATCCTCCAGCTGCTCTGTTCCAGCTGGTCTGTACCAGCCAGCATTGGGGGAACAAGGAAATGCTGCTTGCAGCAAAGTACCACAAGGCACAGACCTCAGCTCTGCTTTAAAAACACTTCTCGGTGTTGGAATTATCGGTTAAATGGCTGTTATGGTACCCTGAGCACACCCTTGGACTCTTGGTATATTCACTAACTGTAATTCATGAGAAATCACAGCAGAAAAAAAAATATCTTTAAACTGAGTCTGATTGAGCTACCCACATCTTTTGCAAAGAGTGAGACAATACTTGGAGTTATTACAAGGAGTAGAATGAACTTTTATTTTCATTCATCCTTCATTAATACCATACAATTAGCAATAGCTGGGAAAAAAATTCTTGAAACAATTTAAAACAGAAGGCACAGAAAACCAAACCCAACTATGCAGCTACAAGAAAAAGGGGAAAAAATATTCAGGAAGGGAATTAATTCAGAAAAGTTTTATCACTAGACATTGTGATCAAAAGCTACAGCACACAGAAACAAAACTGCACAGTTTAAGCTAACCCATGCTTTTGTTACATATACACATAATAGAAAAAAAAACGAGCTAAAAATCTGATTTTTGCAGGGTTTTTTGAATGAAAAGTGTAACCTTTAAAATAAAAAAAGTTAAATCTAGTACATGTGTCAAATCTTCCCTGAAGTCTACACTAAGATGTACTTTACAAAAAAAAAAAAGTCCACATTAAGAGCAAATTATACAGTTAAGTAGCATCTAGGGAGGAAAACTTGTTCTGAAATCAGTAAGAGTATCAAATAAGTTTGGTGTTTGCTTCAGAAACAAAGATTCTCAGTACAGTAATATACTGTAGAGGACATTCTTTTGTATTATAATATTATGAAATTAAATTGCTAGCATACATTACAAAGAGGAATAAAACCACTTCATTCATATGAGATTTTTATGATTTTTTTTTTGCAAAAGAGTAACTTTATTTATTTTGAAAACAAAGCTACTGGAATTAATGACATGCGATAATATGCCCCGATATTATACTATCTTGGTTTGAAAATAAAATACATGCTTCACAATTGAAATATGCTGTGATTCTCAAATACATTCTCTGGTAATTAATAATACAATACAGAGGTCATTCATAAAATCAGTTCAGGTAGAGAACCTGGTTTATAAATGAAGCTCTTTTTCAAATACGCAGGACAGTGACAATGCACAGGGTTTGCTCCAGGCCAGCACATTTTTTCCTGCGTTCCACCCCTCTTTTCTTAAACAAATGGGTGTTTAGCCTGCAAATATCATGGAAAGGCAAAGTCTAGCAGTTACAGGTTCATTTGTAAAAATACTAAATACAATCCAAGATAAATAGTATTACTTTTACTGACAACTTAAAAGCAAGTGCTCTCTAAAGGAAAAAGAAATTCTGAAATACAAGAGAGACTGTTTCAGCATTTGATATCAAGGCATTCGCACATTTGTCAGGAGGTGAGAGAAAAAGAGTGAACTTTACAGCTTACTTTGCAGTTGGACTTGAATTCAAAGAGCCTTCCCTTCCAGCCTGCCCACCTGTAAACCATAACGTATGGTTCCTTAACAGCTTGCTTTTTTCCCTGGAAATAATTCTCTCATTTAGAAAGTACAAGTCAAAGTATTGTTTTCACACATGAATAAAGAGAGCTGACAATTACAATAGAAATGGTAAAAATGATCTTCGTAAAAATGTTCATCAAAATTCTCTGACATAGCAAAACATTCATTTGTAAAGTCAAGTCTAATACTGCAAGCCATTCACTCAAAGGCGACCTCGGGCACGTTTATTCTTGCCAGCCTTGCAACAGTAATTACTTCCATATTTCTCACCATTATAGGATACAAACTCTGTAATATATTAAAGTTTCCTAACAAAGAGTCCAATTATTGCACTTTATAAAAATTCCAGCAATATCAGGCTTTTGTCCTACTTTTCTATGAACACTGATGCCCTGCAAGAAAAATTTGGGGACCAAGTAATTTCTCATGAGTAAGATGGATTTCTTGAATCAGTTTGAAATATTGAATCAAAAACGGAAAGGCTTACAAAATGAAGAGACGTACCTTTGGAAACGGTTTTGATTCATAGCAGCAGACAGACATGTCACTGCGGTACTGACACACATTCTCTTCGCAGGGAAGAACGGGCACATGGCTATTACGTTTATATATCACATAAAACTTGAGGACTATGCAGAGAAACCTGAAGAACCACTAAGTTCTTCTGCTGACTCTACAAGCCTGATGGGAAAAGTTCAATGACAGCCATATCAGTGTGGGAGTTTCTCTGTAAGCTCGTGTACATTTGCATTTGCGTCAGCAATGGATACAGCAAACAGAAATGGCTATTTCAGGATGGAAAGATACATAGAGTGAGTCTGAGAGACCCGTAAAAAAAAGAAAATACAGCAGCTTTGGCCCTGCTTATAACCAGCTGTATCAATAGGGAAAAAAAGATAGAAGAGGATTTTGTGCCAGCTATCTAGAAAAAGAAGCTGCTTGAACCAAAGGGATTCCCAAATCTATATGAGGCTTCCAGGCCAGCAAATCACGGTTAAAGTTACTTTGTTCCTCTGCTCCTTCAGCATGGGAACGAGTGCAGAATGGCTCATTCCAACCGTGGATAGTCCATTTACAGCAACAATCATGTCACCACACCTGAAAACACAAGCAGAAAAATAATGATGACTACTGCTCTGCAGTAACACACAAACAAGCAGCACTCCATCACTGGGGTGATACATTTGCATCAGGTTGGAAGTGTAGCTAAAGAACCCAAAGGGATGCAATTTTAAGTCTGTTTTACTGCTGAAACTCCTATCTGGGAAATCCTCAAATCACTACATTTCAATTCTAATACAAAGATAATTCTGCATTAAG
>NW_010182561.1:3612-13510 GCF_000695765.1 Mesitornis unicolor | reverse complement strand
GTAGGGAAACATGAAAAGAGACACCTAGAAAGATCTAATGGAATCAGGAGAGGGTAATGAAATAGCACGTGCATGACAGAAGCATTTGTTTGTTTGTGCGGATTACAGCCCATTTACACCAAACATGCCTTTACCACAGGAGGTGTACGTAAAGATACTTATGGTTACCAACTGCACTTCAGCTGAGAACCGTGTTTTCAATGGCTTCTGTCAAATGTAACCATTTGGCTTAAAATCTCCCTCAGCAGATGGTTCAACTGTGAAGCTGTAGCATGTTTTGAAGTAAGGAACAGAAATTTGGAAGGGTGCTGTTTGCTGGTCTTGAGAAAATTGACCTCAAAAGGTTACATTTCAGTTTTTACAAGCTCAAAAGCACCCAAGTTCTTCCTACATCGAGCATGCTCCATCTCCAAACATCTCTTCCCTGTGATTTGAGTGTCTGGCATCCCCTGGAGCAGATGAATGTGACTCTAGACACCAAACAGGACTTTTCCTGAAACTGACCCTCCCAGCTATTGGAGATACCAAAATGGATGGCACAAAGATGCTTTCCTGAGCCCTCCTGGTGCTCTCCACTAAAGCAGAGCAGAGGAAGAAGAGGTGACACGACCAACACCAGTCAAATGTGCATTCAGAAGTCCTTTTCTGCCTGAACCAAGGTACTCCATCCTCCAAACCACAATGCTACAGTGCATTCAGTAGGGTCTCACTCATCCAGACTTTCTGCTGAAGTAATTTCACCTTCTATAAAATCACAACAGACAGATTGTGTAGGCAGAAAACTGTCTGAACTATTGAAATGTGAAGTTATTGTCTCCTTTCTTCTCTAGCCTAACAAAACATTTATATTATTTAAACAAACCAGAACAGCTTCAAAAAGACCTGCTCCATGATAACTCTTGGTGCAGGTTCTAAGGGGTTCTTCCTTGTTTATGGCCCATTTTTAAGTCCATACCCTCAGTGAGACAGTACATTTGAACAGAAGATACTACCTCACAATATCACACAAGAGCATCTTTTCCACTCCTTACAAGGGGGTAAGTGTGACCACAACCACCCTTCCCTCTTCTTAGGAACTATGCTTGGATTTCCATTTGTGTGAAGACTTTTCGTTATTAATTCCCTGATCTGAAATTATTTACTTTGGGTTGAACTGAAACATTTCATTTAATCTAAACTGTTTCATAGTTGGCCAAAAAAATGTAATTTTGTGTTCAGTCAAGCTAATTTTTCATTTATTTATTTAGTCATTGAACTGAAAAATCAATTACTGGCAAGGCTCTAGGCATAAGTACATTTTTTTCTCTGAAGTTACTTTATAAGTAAAACTACATGTAAAAGTCATGCCATAAAACTTCAAGTTGCATACTCTTTACTGCTACCTTCACACACAAAAAAAATCTGTTTATGAACAAGAGAACCTTTAATAGGAATTGTAACTCCTAGTTATGAACTAATCCTATATGAGGCTAAGATGAATATATGGATACGAGGCTCAGGGGTTGCATCCAAACATAACATGTAAGTAGAATCATATAATCTTTAATGTCAGAAGGGACCTCAGGAGGTCTCTAGTCCTACCTCCTGCTCAAACCAAGGTCAGTTGTGAGATCTGACCAGGTCTTTCAGGGCTTTGAGAGATCTGAGGTCCAGTTGGGTCTCAGAAACCTCCAAGGCCAGAGACCACGCAACTTGTGTCACTCTCTGACTGTCCTCATGGGGAAATAGTTTCTCCTTATAACCAGTCTCAACCCTTTTTGTTCAAATTGTGCCTGTTGTTTCTTGTCCTCTTGCCTTGCACCACTGTGAAAAGCCTGGACTCTGTTGCCTTGATAATACCCTTGCATGTACTGGAAGGGGCTGTTAATTGCCCCTGAAGCCCTCTCCTTGGGGAGCAAGTGCTCCAGCTCCCACCATCTATGGGGCCTCTGTTGAGCTTGCCTGTCAACTAATGACTCTTAGGAAACTAGCATGGGGACTTGGTTTCTTAATGATATTTTCAGAGATCTTTTCCACCTACTTTCTTGCCCTTCCATTAAAGCAGCAGCACTCATCTTCAGTACCAGAGTTTCCAACAGTGGCTTCAGAAGGCTGCATGAAAGGATAAAGCACTTTTCCCCACTTTACAGAAGTAAGTTCTAATTTGTTAGCTGTTCTCTAGAAAGACAAAAACATTACAAAACTAGCCAGTTCTGCACATACACATCTTGCAATGTCTCTTGGCCTAAAGAAGAGTTCAAGAGGGAGATGGAAACAGCAGGTGACATCAGCACCACCACTGGGAAGGAGGACAGGAGATGGCAGAGGTGTCAGCACAAGCACGACCTCTGAGAGATGCCCTTTCATCAGCAGAAGCACGCCATCCTTCCCTGCATCACCCATTAGGGAGCCAAAGCACTACTGGGCTGCGTGACCCACCCCAGCACAAGATGCTACAGTGTACTTCATTAAGCAATTAGTTGCACCAGCATGTAACTATTAAAAAATGTTGTTGTTTTTTATATTATTACTATTACTATTTTAGCTTACTTTAATCTTCCATCAAAGTAGGCAGGAGTTCCAAGAACAATCGTTTTAATGAAGAAAGGCTGGTTCGTGTGGTTCTCCTCATAGCCACCCACAATGCTGAAACCCCAGCTCCCCAAATTGCTCCGCCGCAGGACTACGTCATGGCAGCTATGTAGGCAGCTGTGGAACGGGAGCACAAGATAGCAAGACAAAAGCCATGTATACCACACAGAGATATTTTTATAGTAGGCACAACACCTGCTGTCTCATCATTACCACCGTGCTAAGCATGGAAGAGAAGGGGAGGATGGTGATTAGACTTCTGTTCCCAGAGTAATTTTGCAGTACTCAAACCAAAACCCCACACAATCTCCAGACAGAAAAGTCTTTTAAAAGAAATAATGCATTTTAGGGATTTCATAGGTGGCAAGAATGTGGGTAGAAAAATACATATCCAATGTGTTTAGTTTGCAAGTCAAAAATGCAATGTGTTTTTCTTCCACCCCTGCCAGTTTAGGCTTTTCTACTTTAAGTAAAGATCTAAAAATCCATGCATCATCTTCTCTGCCCCTGAGCTGATGCATCACCAGTAATGAAAATATAAATGATTAACCACTTTATTACACAGAATGTAAAAAATCCAGACCGTGCTTCACTAACTGCACTGGTATATGTTATATTTCCCAGTGAAAACTAATTCTTGCTAATGAAGTGGAGAGTGTAATTAAAAAAAAAAAGAAAAAAAAAGAAAACAGAAATTAACTTTTGTGGAAAAAATAAGATGCCAGGTTCTTCGCTGATGTACAAGACTCCTTTAAAAAAATAGCAGCACAATGTATAGCGTAACATTAGGAGCCATGCATGGGCTTCTGCAGTATATAAGAAATAAACCACTGCTAAATCATGGAAAGCAAGTACATTTACTAAAACTGAGAGCTGTTTGTTGAGATTAGGTAACTCACTAATACTTGGATGGAAGAGAAAGTAATTGACAGTAAAACTCAAAAAATTAAATTAAAAAGTGTGAAATCTTTGGAGGGCCAATGCACGGTTCTGGTACCTGCAACTGCAATTCTGCTACCAACACAACTGGTTCTTGCTGCTGTTTTATGCTTAAGTGACAGATCTGAGCCGAGTAACTCTGTCAGAGGGAGAGGAATTAACTTCAGTCAGGGCATGCAGGTTAACAACACTACTTCTTGTAGTGAGGGCTCTCAGTAGCAAGCAATGCCAGAATGAGCTTATAGCTGTAGCCACCAGAGAGTGAAGAACAGACGAGTAAAAATGAAACATGGTGATGTTCAGCAGACTGCAGATTAGTCAAGGGGAGGGAGCTTGCTGCAAATCTTGGAGAGTTTTTGTGTTTGGCAGAGATGGTAGCAGGTTCTTGAAAGAAACAGATAAGGATTTGTAACCACAGGCTCGTACATGTGCAAGGCACCTGTGTGAGAGTCTGTGAGAATGGCAAGTCTGATCCAATATTCTAAAGTTGTATATTTGGCCTCATAAATTTAGGTAGCAGATTAGTAAAGAGACATGTGGGTGAATACTTTGTGATTTTATTAACAACCTCTCCATTTTTAGATATTCTACAGGAAGTTACAATATGATTAAGCAATAGAAAAGATAACTTGTGTTCAGTGAGAAGAATCCACATGGGTAGCTACTGTGGTTTGTGAAGGGATAAACCAAGTCTATTTATCTTCCAGTTGTCTAAGGAGAGATTGCTCCCGTTCACAGGCCTCTTCCCAAGCACACTGCCAACCAAATATAGCCAAAATGGTTGGTCAGGCAGAAATGAGGGCAAATGTGAGGGAACTAATAAGGTCTCTGGTTTTGTATCTCTCTTGGACTTAGCTTAAAACAGATAACTAATTAATTTATCAATTAATTCTGTACCTTGGGAGTCCCAGCCACATGACCCATGATGGTGACCAACTGGCATCATATTCATTTTCACTGATGGTACTCAGTTGTTCTTCATTAGCCTGGGACTGTTCTTCTACAATCTGGACCTCCAGGGCTTTCAGGGCAACCACTGAAGAGGCAGCACTGGCTTTCAGCATGGCCACCGCCTCGCTGTGACTGAGGTTGGTCAAGTCGATGCCGTTGATGTTCAGCAGGACATCACCTGTTGAAAGGCACAAGTGAGAACTCCCCAGTCTGTCAGAGCTGTTCCAACTGATAGCACCTCCCACACCAGGGTTTCATTTAATACTGTATTTTTTGGAGCTGAGACAGTCTGAACTGACAGCCTGGAAAAGTGAATAGCTCTGAAGCCTTACGCTGCCGGTTCAAAACATTAATGTACTGAACTATTAAGCTGGATCAGTATCATTTATTTCCACATAACATATTGAATGCTGCAGCTTCCATTGTAAATTTGCCCTGAAAATTTGACTTAGAAATTACTAGAGCACCTCACCATCTTGGCTGCAACTGCTATTACAGATGCCGCTACATAATTGTTTCCAGTGGTGGATCTCAGGTCCACCCTAACTTTAAAAGGGAAGGAACAATACAGGCACCAGAAAATAACCAGCTCTTGTAGATAAGTGAGGCTTCACAGAGTGTTTCTGTTAATCTGCTTTTTCTAAGTTGTTACTCCTAAGAGCAACAACTGAATTCAAAAACTACTAGAAAGGTTGATATAAAAACCACAAGAGCGAGCAAGCATCTCTACAAAGATAATCTGGAAAGAGTTTAAGCCACGAAAAAAAGTTACCACAATTTAATTTTATTTTAGAATAATTTTTTAAAGCCTCAGGATGCAAACAAGAATGTTATTTACTGTCCAAGCATTAACAGTCTTCTCTTTCACACAATATCTCAGTCACTGATGAAAGCCAGAAAATCCAAAAAGCAAAAATGCGAACACCTGGGTCACTTTTGGAAAAATACTCTTTTTTTTTAAAGCTTTTTCCTCCCAGGTAAAGGTAAAGTTGAGGTGCAGCTTAACTTGAAACCACTTATGTTGCTGCTGTGGCTACTCTAATGTTACGCAATGAAAGAGCAATTGCAAACCTTCTACTGAGTGTGTTTTTCATAGTAGTACAGAAAAAGCAAGCATACCCATTGGTATGTGGGTGTAAATCTCGCTCTCTCAGAAGCATATAAGGATGCTTCCACACTGTTCTTTTCAAATTTGCCATCTGTGAAGTTTTTTTCCTAAATTTCTTTCAGTCTGTAATTCTGTGAACTCTGAATTGCAGAGATTCCATGGGCAGTCTTTGTTTCACATACGGCACAATATGTTTTAATCATAAAGTGCTTTGCTGTCAATCAGGCAGGACTGCCTTCACCCACGCCGAGTCTAACCTCCACCTCCTGGTTCCCATTCTGCAAAGCTGAGGAACACAGATGGGTGCTCTAGCATCCCAGAAAACCGGCAAACCCAAGCTGTCCCAGAGGATTAAGAGAGCATTCAGGAACCAGGGTCAACACTGACGTAGCTTTGGGGATAAACCAAGCATCGGTGAGCTGTGGCCTTTCAGCAGGGTATCTCTGCTGTTTACACTGAGCAGCAGAGATCCCTCCACACAGAGGGACAGAGATGGAGCCCAGCCCACCAAATTAAACACAAAAGCAGGATGCCTGCACTACAGTACAAAGCATCACACCAGACCCTCAGCTCAGAGGATCACCATCAGCTTTAAAGAATTTAACCAGACATTTCCTGGTCTTATCCGCTTCCCCTGCTATCGTTCTCTAAACATCCCTTTCCTAGAAACAGTGGAAGTGTGATACTAAACACTGTATTTCCATTATTGAAACATGAAGAAAAGCATTCATCAGCACTTCCCTACATCTGTGAAAAGACTTTTTGACACCCCCTGACTCCAGAGCAAGTACTCATCAAACAGCAACCACAGGCCACCTATGCCACCAGGGAAGCCAAGCCCCACCTCGTTTAATCCTGCCGTCTCTTGCCAAGCACCCGTGAGGCTGCACGCTCGTCACGAAGATGGGCAGTTCGCCACTTTTGCTACCTCTGCCTCCTGCCACTGTCATTCCCAGAGATTCATGTGGCTCTTTTTTCACAGTAATGTGCTTTTCTTGGCATGTAACACACTGGGAGAGATCCTGTTTGACAAGGATAAATAACATTGTTAAAACTTAAAAAAAAATCAGAACAAAACACAACTAAATACACCCCAAAGCTATACCTTGGTGCTTTAACAGAATGGTTTAAAAGGACTAAGTAGTACAAATCAGCTTTGGCTGGATTTCCTCCAGGTCAGAAAAAAAAAAACCAACAAAACAAAGCCACTCGTGTAGATAGTTAAATACAGACAAAGTTTATAAAGGCCCATCTTGAAAATCTCACTCCAGTTTTTCTCAGCATCCTACACTGGAAGACACTAAATTTTAGGACTGCACTATGAAACTCCATAGTCAAAAGACCGGACACAGAATAATAACAAATATTTTGGTGTTTTGGTGAACATCAGCGTTACCTAATTTGTCAGCAGAATATGGCCCTGGACTACAAAGAAGCTCCTAAGAAGTGAAAACACATGTGTTTTCATGATGACAAAGAGAGGCCATTTAAAGCCCTCATATGTTGTATTTTCTTTCTCAGCTGGTATGTGGAATCTCTTGGAGCATAAAGTAATTAAGGCAAATCAATGCTATAGGCTGGTAACGGGTGCCTTGCAGACCCGCAAATTATTACAGTGAAGACCCAAACTTGAAGCAAGAAGAGATCCTGTATTTCATTTTCTGACACCTGAATTATAAAGTTTAGCCCATATTTAGTTTTGCCCCATCAAAAGGATCTAAACCTGAATCACAGTATATTTTATTTGCTGAAGCCCTTCCTCTTCTGGATTTTTAGTGACACATTCAAACCACTGCATATACACGTGTAGGAGCATCTTAAATGAACAGAATACTTGCAAGAAATCAAAAATAACAGAAGAAATAACCTGGAAGATTCTTCCAACTACAAATACTCATTTATTCCCCTGCCTTCTCTTGGAATGACAAAACTGCTTTCTTTGACTTCTAATGCCACGTGCTCCTGACTGACTTTGCTCTTCGCATGCACATGTTAATCACGTATGTAGCTAAATGTATACATACCACAGCTTATAAAGACAGCTCCCTCTTAAGTCTTCAGGCTTCAGGACTAACTGGCTGGTACCATATAATTATATAAACACATTCTAAGCCACAAGACTTCTAAGCCAACTTTAGGTTAATCAGAGAGAGGCAGAGATAAATGGTATGAAATGTGGGAAATTTCCACTTGCAGTTACATGGGACTTCTCACTTCGAAAGAGCCCAGAGATGGTATTGATATGTGAGGGACATCAGCTTAGCCAATGGATCGACTTCGGAACTGTGACGTGAACACAACTCGTGCTACCAGATGGAAAGTTCAAGCTCTGATACAGATGAGCTGTAATCATTGTGTTGATATGGCCTAATGTTGTACTAATGACCACTAACGGTATTCAGGAGTCTAATTTTTGCCCTTCAGAAGGAAACAAGCTTCCTAGAGCCTCACTTCACCCAGACTTTTAAAAGAAAATACTATCAACACATGTAAATCCTCCCAAAAGAAGTATGACATTAGACAGTGATGTCAACAGAGCGGACAGGAGGAAAGGTGGGTTGGTTGACATGGTTAACATGACAATTATTTCACAAAATCAACTTCTCAACAGTGAGAAGTAATATTTTTCTAACTACAAGAACATCTCAAACACTGGGTTTATATTCTGCAGATAATTTGACACTAGCTTCATTAAAGTCTCTTCATTTTGCTTTTTTTTCCTTGCTTGACCTGCAGAACTCCGCGGTCTTGCAGCCAGCACTGCTAACTCATGAAGCAGATGACACATGCCTCCAACATGCTCTTCATATGCTGGATGGTTGCAGCCAGCACAATGGCAACAAAAAATAACGTTCTTGAATGCCTGCTCTTCTCCCATGCAGCAGTAACGCAGGAGCCACTGTTCTAGACAAGGTCTAATGACTATGGCCGTATGAGATCAGAGAACTTGCATCTTTCATCACCGTCATCAAATCAAAGAAATACTGAAAAGCTGTTATGAATCTTTTGTTCCCACTCCAGACATGATGCAGGACTTGAGTACTTGGAAGTTGATTTGAAAAAAAAAGTAGGTAAAAAAAAAGATACAAGCCCTTCTTCCAATCTTGCCTTGCTACACACTTGGACCATCACAAGACTAAAACTGTATCTATACGTCTTAGAAAGAGAAATACCAACCTTATGTGAGTTGGGTCTGCTGTGAAACAGCTGCTGGGACTGGTGTTGGTGTGGGTTGCTGTTGTGAGTCCCGGTGTCTCGGATAATACTGACCGTCTGTGCCTTCAGGGGTCTAGAGATTATCAAATTCACTCTCTCCCCACTAGCCTGTTGCATAAAACAAAGTAAAGAAGTTTACAGGGTATTGATTATTAGCAGAGAGGGAGGAAAACATGAGATGAAATATGAAACAAGATGACAGCAGAACTTGTTTTCCAGATCCTGGGAGCACCACAAACTGCTCAGACACTGCACAGTCCCTTGCTCTTTGCTGCAGTTCACCCCAGAACAGAGAGATATTAACACTCCTGCTTTTCCTCTGGTGTTACATCTACATCTGCTGGAAATCCTTTGCAAAAAAATGTTTCTCACTTTCTGCTAGGAAGCTGCAAACATTAAAAATCACCCAGTCCCATCTGCAGCCTCTACAAACTGCTGCAATGCATAGCAATAAAAGAAAGAAAAGCCAACATGATGGCTCCAGGGTCTGCAGATTTTGGTCAAAAGCTCTTGTCCTGGTTTTGCTGGGACAGAAGCACAGAATCCATTTGCTATTCAGTAGATCTGCATTTCTGAGAGGATTGCAGTGTCCAGTTTTAATCATTAAACTTTTTTGTCTCAACCCACAAGTGCTCCAACCTCTCTCCTCTCATTGTCAGCCCCACCCCACCGGGTGTGGTGTTCAGCTGCTTGCCAGGTTAAACCACAACAGCTCTGACCACCGCTGGTATTTTCCAAAGAGACTTCCAAAAAAGATCTTACATATGAGCAGACTATTAAATTCTGGAGTTTGGGGAATATCAGGAGACTTGGATACCAGATGTTAAATGAAACATCAACTCTTTCTATTGCTGCAAAAATACACCTCAATAGATAAAAGCTACCCAGTGTGAAACTGACCGCTTCACTGTATCCAAAAACTGGGAAACTGAAATTACAGTTCCCAGGATCATTATTTTCATTTAAAAATGATATGTGAAACAAATATTTACTACTCATTTGTATTGCAGCTCTCTATGTAGTGCTGGGTTAAGCAAAGACAAATGCACTAGACTGAAAGAATGTACTACCGGTCTACTCCAACTTTCCTAGAACCAGAGCAACTTTCACCAA